>NW_026737522.1:0-38518 GCF_949786415.1 Peromyscus eremicus | reverse complement strand
ACTCTTGCTCGTAGGACCAGAAACTGCATGGGATTCAACTCCGTTTAGGACTTGGAAACAAACGCTAGCTCGCCTTACAAAAAACACACTCTGCTTTTGAGAAAACAGCACTCTTCTACTCTCCTGTGTTTCCTATAGGGCCAGAACAGTGAGCTTGCTCAGAACAAAAGAACTGTGCTTCCTACACACACGGGGCATATCTAGTTCAACTCTGCTTAGGAAACTGACAAGAACAGTAGCTTCTCTTCAGTCCAAAACACTGCACTTGCTGGGAACAGACGCAAGTGCTATTTTGCACTGTGTATGGCAATGGGAGCACAATAGTGACTCTTCTTAGCAGAAAACAACTCTTGCTCGTAGGACCAGAAACTGCATGGGATTCAACTCCGTTTAGGACTGGGAAACAAATGCTAGCTCGCCTTACAAGAAACACACTCTGCTTTTGAGAAAACAGCACTCTTCTACTCTCCTGTGTTTCCTATAGGGCCAGAACAGTGAGCTTGCTCAGAACAAAAGAACTGTGCTTCCTACACACACGGGGCATATCTAGTTCAACTCTGCTTAGGAAACTGACAAGAACAGTAGCTTCTCTTCAGTCCAATACACTGCACTTGCTGGGAACAGACGCAAGTGCTATTTGCACTGTGGATGGCAATGGGAGCGCAATAGTGACTCTTCTTAGCAGAAAACAACTCTTGCTCGTAGGACCAGAAACTGCATGGGATTCAACTCCGTTTAGGACTGGGAAACAAACGCTAGCTCGCCTTACAAGAAACACACTCTGCTTTTGAGAAAACAGCACTCTTCTACTCTCCTGTGTTTCCTATAAGGCCAGACTGTGAGCTTGCTCAGAACAAAAGAACTGTGCTTCCTACACACACGGGGCATATCTAGTTCAACTCTGCTTAGGAAACTGACAAGAACAGTAGCTTCTCTTCAGTCCAATACACTGCACTTGCTTGGAACAGACGCAAGTGCTATTTGCACTGTGTATGGCAATGGGAGCGCAATAGTGACTCTCCTTAGCAGAAAACAACTCTTGCTCGTAGGACCAGAAACTGCATGGGATTCAACTCCGTTTAGGACTGGGAAACAAACGCTAGCTCGCCTTACAAGAAACACACTGTGCTTTTGAGAAAACAGCACTCTTCTACTCTCCTGTGTTTCCTATAGGGCCAGAACAGTGAGCTTGCTCAGAACAAAAGAACTGTGCTTCCTACACACACGGGGCATATCTAGTTCAACTCTGCTTAGGAAACTGACAAGAACAGTAGCTTCTCTTCAGTCCAATACACTGCACTTGCTGGGAACAGACGCAAGTGCTATTTGCACTGTGTATGGCAATGGGAGCGCAATAGTGACTCTTCTTAGCAGAAAACAACTCTTGCTCGTAGGACCAGAAACTGCATGGGATTCAACTCCGTTTAGGACTTGGAAACAAACGCTAGCTCGCCTTACAAAAAACACACTCTGCTTTTGAGAAAACAGCACTCTTCTACTCTCCTGTGTTTCCTATAGGGCCAGAACAGTGAGCTTGCTTAGAACAAAAGAACTGTGCTTCCTACACACACGGGGCATATCTAGTTCAACTCTGCTTAGGAAACTGACAAGAACAGTAGCTTCTCTTCAGTCCAAAACACTGCACTTGCTGGGAACAGACGCAAGTGCTATTTTGCACTGTGTATGGCAATGGGAGCGCAATAGTGACTCTTCTTAGCAGAAAAACAACTCTTGCTCGTAGGACCAGAAACTGCATGGGATTCAACTCCGTTTAGGACTGGGAAACAAACGCTAGCTCGCCTTACAAGAAACACACTCTGCTTTTGAGAAAACAGCACTCTTCTACTCTCCTGTGTTTCCTATAGGGCCAGAACAGTGAGCTTGCTCAGAACAAAAGAACTGTGCTTCCTACACACACGGGGCATATCTAGTTCAACTCTGCTTAGGAAACTGACAAGAACAGTAGCTTCTCTTCAGTCCAATACACTGCACTTGCTGGGAACAGACGCAAGTGCTATTTGCACTGTGTATGGCAATGGGAGCGCAATAGTGACTCTTCTTAGCAGAAAACAACTCTTGCTCGTAGGACCAGATACTGCATGGGATTCAAGGCCGTTTAGGACTGGGAAACAAACGCTAGCTCGCCTTACATGAAACACACTCTGCTTTTGAGAAAACAGCACTCTTCTACTCTCCTGTGTTTCCTATAGGGCCAGAACAGTGAGCTTGCTCAGAACAAAAGAACTGTGCTTCCTACACTCACGGGGCATATCTAGTTCAACTCTGCTTAGGAAACTGACAAGAACAGTAGCTTCTCTTCAGTCCAATACACTGCACTTGCTGGGAACAGACGCAAGTGCTATTTGCACTGTGTATGGCAATGGGAGCGCAATAGTGACTCTTCTTAGCAGAAAACAACTCTTGCTCGTAGGACCAGAAACTGCATGGGATTCAACTCCGTTTAGGACTGGGAAACAAACGCTAGCTCGCCTTACAAGAAACACACTCTGCTTTTGAGAAAACAGCACTCTTCTACTCTCCTGTGTTTCCTATAGGGCCAGAACTGTGAGCTTGCTCAGAACAAAAGAACTGTGCTTCCTACACACACGGGGCATATCTAGTTCAACTCTGCTTAGGAAACTGACAAGAACAGTAGCTTCTCTTCAGTCCAATACACTGCACTTGCTTGGAACAGACGCAAGTGCTATTTGCACTGTGTATGGCAATGGGAGCGCAATAGTGACTCTCCTTAGCAGAAAACAACTCTTGCTCGTAGGACCAGAAACTGCATGGGATTCAACTCCGTTTAGGACTGGGAAACAAACGCTAGCTCGCCTTACAAGAAACACACTCTGCTTTTGAGAAAACAGCACTCTTCTACTCTCCTGTGTTTCCTATAGGGCCAGAACAGTGAGCTTGCTCAGAACAAAAGAAGTGTGCTTCCTACACACACGGGGCATATCTAGTTCAACTCTGCTTAGGAAACTGACAAGAACAGTAGCTTCTCTTCAGTCCAATACACTGCACTTGCTGGGAACAGACGCAAGTGCTATTTGCACTGTGTATGGCAATGGGAGCGCAATAGTGTCTCTTCTTAGCAGAAAACAACTCTTGCTCGTAGGACCAGAAACTGCATGGGATTCAACTCCGTTTAGGACTGGGAAACAAACGCTAGCTCGCCTTACAAGAAACACACTCTGCTTTTGAGAAAACAGCACTCTTCTACTCTTCTGTGTTTCCTATAGGGCCAGAACTGTGAGCTTGCTCAGAACAAAAGAACTGTGCTTCCTACACACACGGGGCATATCTAGTTCAACTCTGCTTAGGAAACTGACAAGAACAGTAGCTTCTCTTCAGTCCAATACACTGCACTTGCTTGGAACAGACGCAAGTGCTATTTGCACTGTGTATGGCAATGGGAGCGCAATAGTGACTCTCCTTAGCAGAAAACAACTCTTGCTCGTAGGACCAGAAACTGCATGGGATTCAACTCCGTTTAGGACTGGGAAACAAACGCTAGCTCGCCTTACAAGAAACACACTGTGCTTTTGAGAAAACAGCACTCTTCTACTCTCCTGTGTTTCCTATAGGGCCAGAACAGTGAGCTTGCTCAGAACAAAAGAAGTGTGCTTCCTACACACACGGGGCATATCTAGTTCAACTCTGCTTAGGAAACTGACAAGAACAGTAGCTTCTCTTCAGTCCAATACACTGCACTTCCTGGGAACAGACGCAAGTGCTATTTGCACTGTGTATGGCAATGGGAGCGCAATAGCGACTCTCCTTAGCAGAAAACAACTCTTGCTCGTAGGACCAGAAACTGCATGGGATTCAACTCCGTTTAGGACTGGGAAACAAACGCTAGCTCGCCTTACAAGAAACACACTCTGCTTTTGAGAAAACAGCACTCTTCTACTCTCCTGTGTTTCCTATAGGGCCAGAACAGTGAGCTTGCTCAGAACAAAAGAACTGTGCTTCCTACACTCACGGGCATATCTAGTTCAACTCTGCTTAGGAAACTGACAAGAACAGTAGCTTCTCTTCAGTCCAATACACTGCACTTGCTGGGAACAGACGCAAGTGCTATTTGCACTGTGTATGGCAATGGGAGCGCAATAGTGACTCTTCTTAGCAGAAAACAACTCTTGCTCGTAGGACCAGAAACTGCATGGGATTCAACTCCGTTTAGGACTGGGAAACAAACGCTAGCTCGCCTTTCAAGAAACACACTCTGCTTTTGAGAAAACAGCACTCTTCTACTCTCCTGTGTTTCCTATAGGGCCAGAACAGTGAGCTTGCTCAGAACAAAAGAAGTGTGCTTCCTACACACACGGGGCATATCTAGTTCAACTCTGCTTAGGAAACTGACAAGAACAGTAGCTTAGCTTCAGTCCAATACACTGTACTTGCTGGGAACAGACGCAAGTGCTATTTGCACTGTGTATGGCAATGGGAGCGCAATAGTGACTCTCCTTAGCAGAAAACAACTCTTGCTCGTAGGACCAGAAACTGCATGGGATTCAACTCCGTTTAGGACTGGGAAACAAACGCTAGCTCGCCTTACAAGAAACACACTCTGCTTTTGAGAAAACAGCACTGTTCTACTCTCCTGTGTTTCCTTCCTATAGGGCCAGAACAGTGAGCTTGCTCAGAACAAAAGAACTGTGTTTCCTACACTCACGGGGCATATCTAGTTCAACTCTGCTTAGGAAACTGACAAGAACAGTAGCTTCTCTTCAGTCCAATACACTGCACTTGCTGGGAACAGACGCAAGTGCTATTTGCACTGTGTATGGCAATGGGAGCGCAATAGTGACTCTCCTTAGCAGAAAACAACTCTTGCTCGTAGGACCAGAAACTGCATGGGATTCAACTCCGTTTAGGACTGGGAAACAAACGCTAGCTCGCCTTACAAGAAACACAATCTGCTTTTGAGAAAACAGCACTCTTCTACTCTCCTGTGTTTCCTATAGGGCCAGAACAGTGAGCTTGCTCAGAACAAAAGAACTGTGCTTCCTACACACACGGGGCATATCTAGTTCAACTCTGCTTAGGAAACTGACAAGAACAGTAGCTTCTCTTCAGTCCAATACACTGCACTTGCTGGGAACAGACGCAAGTGCTATTTGCACTGTGTATGGCAATGGGAGCGCAATAGTGACTCTCCTTAGCAGAAAACAACTCTTGCTCGTAGGACCAGAAACTGCATGGGATTCAACTCCGTTTAGGACTGGGAAACAAACGCTAGCTCGCCTTACAAGAAACACACTCTGCTTTGAGAAAACAGCACTCTTCTACTCTCCTGTGTTTCCTATAGGGTCAGAACAGTGAGCTTGCTCAGAACAAAAGAACTGTGCTTCCTACACTCACGGGGCATATCTAGTTCAACTCTGCTTAGGAAACTGACAAGAACAGTAGCTTCTCTTCAGTCCAATACACTGCACTTGCTGGGAACAGACGCAAGTGCTATTTGCACTGTGTATGGCAATGGGAGCGCAATAGTGACTCTCCTTAGCAGAAAACAACTCTTGCTCGTAGGACCAGAAACTGCATGGGATTCAACTCCGTTTAGGACTGGGAAACAAACCCTAGCTCGCCTTACAAGAAACACACTCTGCTTTTGAGAAAACAGCACTCTTCTACTCTCCTGTGTTTCCTATAGGGCCAGAACAGTGAGCTTGCTCAGAACAAAAGAACTGTGCTTCCTACACACACGGGGCATATCTAGTTCAACTCTGCTTAGGAAACTGACAAGAACAGTAGCTTCTCTTCAGTCCAATACACTGCACTTGCTGGGAACAGACGCAAGTGCTATTTGCACTGTGTATGGCAATGGGAGCGCAATAGTGACTCTTCTTAGCAGAAAACAACTCTTGCTCGTAGGACCAGAAACTGCATGGGATTCAACTCCGTTTAGGACTGGGAAACAAACGCTAGCTCGCCTTACAAGAAACACACTCTGCTTTTGAGAAAACAGCACTCTTCTACTCTCCTGTGTTTCCTATAGGGTCAGAACAGTGAGCTTGCTCAGAACAAAAGAACTGTGCTTCCTACACACACGGGGCATATCTAGTTCAACTCTGCTTAGGAAACTGACAAGAACAGTAGCTTCTCTTCAGTCCAATACACTGCACTTGCTGGGAACAGACGCAAGTGCTATTTGCACTGTGTATGGCAATGGGAGCGCAATAGTGACTCTTCTTAGCAGAAAACAACTCTTGCTCGTAGGACCAGAAACTGCATGGGATTCAACTCCGTTTAGGACTGGGAAACAAACGCTAGCTCGCCTTACAAAAAACACACTCTGCTTTTGAGAAAACAGCACTCTTCTACTCTCCTGTGTTTCCTATAGGGCCAGAACAGTGAGCTTGCTCAGAACAAAAGAACTGTGCTTCCTACACACACGGGGCATATCTAGTTCAACTCTGCTTAGGAAACTGACAAGAACAGTAGCTTCTCTTCAGTCCAAAACACTGCACTTGCTGGGAACAGACGCAAGTGCTATTTTGCACTGTGTATGGCAATGGGAGCGCAATAGTGACTCTTCTTAGCAGAAAACAACTCTTGCTCGTAGGACCAGAAACTGCATGGGATTCAACTCCGTTTAGGACTGGGAAACAAACGCTAGCTCGCCTTACAAGAAACACACTCTGCTTTTGAGAAAACAGCACTCTTCTACTCTCCTGTGTTTCCTATAGGGCCAGAACAGTGAGCTTGCTCAGAACAAAAGAACTGTGCTTCCTACACACACGGGGCATATCTAGTTCAACTCTGCTTAGGAAACTGACAAGAACAGTAGCTTCTCTTCAGTCCAATACACTGCACTTGCTGGGAACAGACGCAAGTGCTATTTGCACTGTGTATGGCAATGGGAGCGCAATAGTGACTCTTCTTAGCAGAAAACAACTCTTGCTCGTAGGACCAGATACTGCATGGGATTCAAGGCCGTTTAGGACTGGGAAACAAACGCTAGCTCGCCTTACATGAAACACACTCTGCTTTTGAGAAAACAGCACTCTTCTACTCTCCTGTGTTTCCTATAGGGCCAGAACAGTGAGCTTGCTCAGAACAAAAGAACTGTGCTTCCTACACTCACGGGGCATATCTAGTTCAACTCTGCTTAGGAAACTGACAAGAACAGTAGCTTCTCTTCAGTCCAATACACTGCACTTGCTGGGAACAGACGCAAGTGCTATTTGCACTGTGTATGGCAATGGGAGCGCAATAGTGACTCTTCTTAGCAGAAAACAACTCTTGCTCGTAGGACCAGAAACTGCATGGGATTCAACTCCGTTTAGGACTGGGAAACAAACGCTAGCTCGCCTTACAAGAAACACACTCTGCTTTTGAGAAAACAGCACTCTTCTACTCTCCTGTGTTTCCTATAGGGCCAGAACTGTGAGCTTGCTCAGAACAAAAGAACTGTGCTTCCTACACACACGGGGCATATCTAGTTCAACTCTGCTTAGGAAACTGACAAGAACAGTAGCTTCTCTTCAGTCCAATACACTGCACTTGCTTGGAACAGACGCAAGTGCTATTTGCACTGTGTATGGCAATGGGAGCGCAATAGTGACTCTCCTTAGCAGAAAACAACTCTTGCTCGTAGGACCAGAAACTGCATGGGATTCAACTCCGTTTAGGACTGGGAAACAAACGCTAGCTCGCCTTACAAGAAACACACTCTGCTTTTGAGAAAACAGCACTCTTCTACTCTCCTGTGTTTCCTATAGGGCCAGAACAGTGAGCTTGCTCAGAACAAAAGAAGTGTGCTTCCTACACACACGGGGCATATCTAGTTCAACTCTGCTTAGGAAACTGACAAGAACAGTAGCTTCTCTTCAGTCCAATACACTGCACTTGCTGGGAACAGACGCAAGTGCTATTTGCACTGTGTATGGCAATGGGAGCGCAATAGTGACTCTCCTTAGCAGAAAACAACTCTTGCTCGTAGGACCAGAAACTGCATGGGATTCAACTCCGTTTAGGACTGGGAAACAAACGCTAGCTCGCCTTACAAGAAACACAATCTGCTTTTGAGAAAACAGCACTCTTCTACTCTCCTGTGTTTCCTATAGGGCCAGAACAGTGAGCTTGCTCAGAACAAAAGAACTGTGCTTCCTACACACACGGGGCATATCTAGTTCAACTCTGCTTAGGAAACTGACAAGAACAGTAGCTTCTCTTCAGTCCAATACACTGCACTTGCTGGGAACAGACGCAAGTGCTATTTGCACTGTGTATGGCAATGGGAGCGCAATAGTGACTCTCCTTAGCAGAAAACAACTCTTGCTCGTAGGACCAGAAACTGCATGGGATTCAACTCCGTTTAGGACTGGGAAACAAACGCTAGCTCGCCTTACAAGAAACACACTCTGCTTTTGAGAAAACAGCACTCTTCTACTCTCCTGTGTTTCCTATAGGGTCAGAACAGTGAGCTTGCTCAGAACAAAAGAACTGTGCTTCCTACACTCACGGGGCATATCTAGTTCAACTCTGCTTAGGAAACTGACAAGAACAGTAGCTTCTCTTCAGTCCAATACACTGCACTTGCTGGGAACAGACGCAAGTGCTATTTGCACTGTGTATGGCAATGGGAGCGCAATAGTGACTCTCCTTAGCAGAAAACAACTCTTGCTCGTAGGACCAGAAACTGCATGGGATTCAACTCCGTTTAGGACTGGGAAACAAACCCTAGCTCGCCTTACAAGAAACACACTCTGCTTTTGAGAAAACAGCACTCTTCTACTCTCCTGTGTTTCCTATAGGGCCAGAACAGTGAGCTTGCTCAGAACAAAAGAACTGTGCTTCCTACACACACGGGGCATATCTAGTTCAACTCTGCTTAGGAAACTGACAAGAACAGTAGCTTCTCTTCAGTCCAATACACTGCACTTGCTGGGAACAGACGCAAGTGCTATTTGCACTGTGTATGGCAATGGGAGCGCAATAGTGACTCTTCTTAGCAGAAAACAACTCTTGCTCGTAGGACCAGAAACTGCATGGGATTCAACTCCGTTTAGGACTGGGAAACAAACGCTAGCTCGCCTTACAAGAAACACACTCTGCTTTTGAGAAAACAGCACTCTTCTACTCTCCTGTGTTTCCTATAGGGTCAGAACAGTGAGCTTGCTCAGAACAAAAGAACTGTGCTTCCTACACACACGGGGCATATCTAGTTCAACTCTGCTTAGGAAACTGACAAGAACAGTAGCTTCTCTTCAGTCCAATACACTGCACTTGCTGGGAACAGACGCAAGTGCTATTTGCACTGTGTATGGCAATGGGAGCGCAATAGTGACTCTTCTTAGCAGAAAACAACTCTTGCTCGTAGGACCAGAAACTGCATGGGATTCAACTCCGTTTAGGACTGGGAAACAAACGCTAGCTCGCCTTACAAGAAACACACTCTGCTTTTGAGAAAACAGCACTCTTCTACTCTCCTGTGTTTCCTATAGGGCCAGAACAGTGAGCTTGCTCAGAACAAAAGAACTGTGCTTCCTACACACACGGGGCATATCTAGTTCAACTCTGCTTAGGAAACTGACAAGAACAGTAGCTTCTCTTCAGTCCAATACACTGCACTTGCTGGGAACAGACGCAAGTGCTATTTGCACTGTGTATGGCAATGGGAGCGCAATAGTGACTCTTCTAAGCAGAAAACAACTCTTGCTCGTAGGACCAGAAACTGCATGGGATTAACTCCGTTTAGGACTGGGAAACAAACGCTAGCTCGCCTTACAAGAAACACACTGTGCTTTTGAGAAAACAGCACTCTTCTACTCTCCTGTGTTTCCTATAGGGCCAGAACAGTGAGGTTGCTCAGAACAAAAGAACTGTGCTTCCTACACACACGGGGCATATCTAGTTCAACTCTGCTTAGGAAACTGACAAGAACAGTAGCTTCTCTTCAGTCCAATACACTGCACTTCCTGGGAACAGACGCAAGTGCTATTTGCACTGTGTATGGCAATGGGAGCGCAATAGCGACTCTCCTTAGCAGAAAACAACTCTTGCTCGTAGGACCAGAAACTGCATGGGATTCAACTCCGTTTAGGACTGGGAAACAAACGCTAGCTCGCCTTACAAGAAACACACTCTGCTTTTGAGAAAACAGCACTCTTCTACTCTCCTGTGTTTCCTATAGGGCCAGAACAGTGAGCTTGCTCAGAACAAAAGAACTGTGCTTCCTACACACACGGGGCATATCTAGTTCAACTCTGCTTAGGAAACTGACAAGAACAGTAGCTTCTCTTCAGTCCAATACACTGCACTTGCTGGGAACAGACGCAAGTGCTATTTGCACTCTGTATGGCAATGGGAGCGCAATAGTGACTCTCCTTAGCAGAAAACAACTCTTGCTCGTAGGACCAGAAACTGCATGGGATTCAACTCCGTTTAGGACTGGGAAACAAACGCTAGCTCGCCTTACAAGAAACACACTCTGCTTTTGAGAAAACAGCACTCTTCTACTCTCCTGTGTTTCCTATAGGGCCAGAACAGTGAGCTTGCTCAGAACAAAAGAACTGTGCTTCCTACACACACGGGGCATATCTAGTTCAACTCTGCTTAGGAAACTGACAAGAACAGTAGCTTCTCTTCAGTCCAATACACTGCACTTGCTGGGAACAGACGCAAGTGCTATTTGCACTGTGTATGGCAATGGGAGCGCAATAGTGACTCTTCTTAGCAGAAAACAACTCTTGCTCGTAGGACCAGAAACTGCATGGGATTCAACTCCGTTTAGGACTGGGAAACAAACGCCAGCTCGCCTTACAAGAAACACACTCTGCTTTTGAGAAAACAGCACTCTTCTACTCTCCTGTGTTTCCTATAGGGCCAGAACAGTGAGCTTGCTCAGAACAAAAGAACTGTGCTTCCTACACACACGGGGCATATCTAGTTCAACTCTGCTTAGGAAACTGACAAGAACAGTAGCTTCTCTTCAGTCCAATACACTGCACTTGCTGGGAACAGACGCAAGTGCTATTTGCACTGTGTATGGCAATGGGAGCGCAATAGTGACTCTTCTTAGCAGAAAACAACTCTTGCTCGTAGGACCAGAAACTGCATGGGATTCAACTCCGTTTAGGACTGGGAAACAAACGCTAGCTCGCCTTACAAGAAACACATTCTGCTTTTGAGAAAACAGCACTCTTCTACTCTCCTGTGTTTCCTATAGGGCCAGAACAGTGAGGTTGCTCAGAACAAAAGAACTGTGCTTCCTACACACACGGGGCATATCTAGTTCAACTCTGCTTAGGAAACTGACAAGAACAGTAGCTTCTCTTCAGTCCAATACACTGCACTTGCTGGGAACAGACGCAAGTGCTATTTGCACTGTGTATGGCAATGGGAGCGCAATAGTGACTCTTCTTAGCAGAAAACAACTCTTGCTCGTAGGACCAGAAACTGCATGGGATTCAACTCCGTTTAGGACTGGGAAACAAACGCTAGCTCGCCTTACAAGAAACACATTCTGCTTTTGAGAAAACAGCACTCTTCTACTCTCCTGTGTTTCCTATAGGGCCAGAACAGTGAGGTTGCTCAGAACAAAAGAACTGTGCTTCCTACACACACGGGGCATATCTAGTTCAACTCTGCTTAGGAAACTGACAAGAACAGTAGCTTCTCTTCAGTCCAATACACTGCACTTGCTGGGAACAGACGCAAGTGCTATTTGCACTGTGTATGGCAATGGGAGCGCAATAGTGACTCTTCTAAGCAGAAAACAACTCTTGCTCGTAGGACCAGAAACTGCATGGGATTCAACTCCGTTTAGGACTGGGAAACAAACGCTAGCTCGCCTTACAAGAAACACACTCTGCTTTTGAGAAAACAGCACTCTTCTACTCTCCTGTGTTTCCTATAGGGCCAGAACAGTGAGCTTGCTCAGAACAAAAGAACTGTGCTTCCTACACACACGGGGCATATCTAGTTCAACTCTGCTTAGGAAACTGACAAGAACAGTAGCTTCTCTTCAGTCCAATACACTGCACTTGCTGGGAACAGACGCAAGTGCTATTTGCACTGTGTATGGCAATGGGAGGGCAATAGTGACTCTCCTTAGCAGAAAACAACTCTTGCTCGTAGGACCAGAAACTGCATGGGATTCAACTCCGTTTAGGACTGGGAAACAAACGCTAGCTCGCCTTACAAGAAACACACTCTGCTTTTGAGAAAACAGCACTCTTCTACTCTCCTGTGTTTCCTTTAGGGCCAGAACAGTGAGCTTGCTCAGAACAAAAGAACTGTGCTTCCTACACACACGGGGCATATCTAGTTCAACTCTGCTTAAAAAACTGACAAGAACAGTAGCTTCTCTTCAGTCCAATACACTGCACTTGCTGGGAACAGACGCAAGTGCTATTTGCACTGTGTATGGCAATGGGAGCGCAATAGTGACTCTTCTAAGCAGAAAACAACTCTTGCTCGTAGGACCAGAAACTGCATGGGATTAACTCCGTTTAGGACTGGGAAACAAACGCTAGCTCGCCTTACAAGAAACACACTCTGCTTTTGAGAAAACAGCACTCTTCTACTCTCCTGTGTTTCCTCTAGGGCCAGAACAGTGAGCTTGCTCAGAACAAAAGAACTGTGCTTCCTACACACACGGGGCATATCTAGTTCAACTCTGCTTAGGAAACTGACAAGAACAGTACCTTCTCTTCAGTCCAATACACTGCACTTGCTGGGAACAGACGCAAGTGCTATTTGCACTGTGTATGGCAATGGGAGCGCAATAGTGACTCTCCTTAGCAGAAAACAACTCTTGCTCGTAGGACCAGAAACTGCATGGGATTCAACTCCGTTTAGGACTGGGAAACAAACGCTAGCTCGCCTTACATGAAACACACTCCGCTTTTGAGAAAACAGCACTCTTCTACTCTCCTGTGTTTCCTATAGGGCCAGAACAGTGAGCTTGCTCAGAACAAAAGAACTGTGCTTCCTACACACACGGGGCATATCTAGTTCAACTCTGCTTAGGAAACTGACAAGAACAGTAGCTTCTCTTCAGTCCAATACACTGCACTTGCTGGGAACAGACGCAAGTGCTATTTGCACTGTGTATGGCAATGGGAGCGCAATAGTGACTCTCCTTAGCAGAAAACAACTCTTGCTCGTAGGACCAGAAACTGCATGGGATTCAACTCCGTTTAGGACTGGGAAACAAACGCTAGCTCGCCTTACAAGAAACACACTCTGCTTTTGAGAAAACAGCACTCTTCTACTCTCCTGTGTTTCCTATAGGGTCAGAACAGTGAGCTTGCTCAGAACAAAAGAACTGTGCTTCCTACACTCACGGGGCATATCTAGTTCAACTCTGCTTAGGAAACTGACAAGAACAGTAGCTTCTCTTCAGTCCAATACACTGCACTTGCTGGGAACAGACGCAAGTGCTATTTGCACTGTGTATGGCAATGGGAGCGCAATAGTGACTCTCCTTAGCAGAAAACAACTCTTGCTCGTAGGACCAGAAACTGCATGGGATTCAACTCCGTTTAGGACTGGGAAACAAACCCTAGCTCGCCTTACAAGAAACACACTCTGCTTTTGAGAAAACAGCACTCTTCTACTCTCCTGTGTTTCCTATAGGGCCAGAACAGTGAGCTTGCTCAGAACAAAAGAACTGTGCTTCCTACACACACGGGGCATATCTAGTTCAACTCTGCTTAGGAAACTGACAAGAACAGTAGCTTCTCTTCAGTCCAATACACTGCACTTGCTGGGAACAGACGCAAGTGCTATTTGCACTGTGTATGGCAATGGGAGCGCAATAGTGACTCTTCTTAGCAGAAAACAACTCTTGCTCGTAGGACCAGAAACTGCATGGGATTCAACTCCGTTTAGGACTGGGAAACAAACGCTAGCTCGCCTTACAAGAAACACACTCTGCTTTTGAGAAAACAGCACTCTTCTACTCTCCTGTGTTTCCTATAGGGTCAGAACAGTGAGCTTGCTCAGAACAAAAGAACTGTGCTTCCTACACACACGGGGCATATCTAGTTCAACTCTGCTTAGGAAACTGACAAGAACAGTAGCTTCTCTTCAGTCCAATACACTGCACTTGCTGGGAACAGACGCAAGTGCTATTTGCACTGTGTATGGCAATGGGAGCGCAATAGTGACTCTTCTTAGCAGAAAACAACTCTTGCTCGTAGGACCAGAAACTGCATGGGATTCAACTCCGTTTAGGACTGGGAAACAAACGCTAGCTCGCCTTACAAGAAACACACTCTGCTTTTGAGAAAACAGCACTCTTCTACTCTCCTGTGTTTCCTATAGGGCCAGAACAGTGAGCTTGCTCAGAACAAAAGAACTGTGCTTCCTACACACACGGGGCATATCTAGTTCAACTCTGCTTAGGAAACTGACAAGAACAGTAGCTTCTCTTCAGTCCAATACACTGCACTTGCTGGGAACAGACGCAAGTGCTATTTGCACTGTGTATGGCAATGGGAGCGCAATAGTGACTCTTCTAAGCAGAAAACAACTCTTGCTCGTAGGACCAGAAACTGCATGGGATTAACTCCGTTTAGGACTGGGAAACAAACGCTAGCTCGCCTTACAAGAAACACACTGTGCTTTTGAGAAAACAGCACTCTTCTACTCTCCTGTGTTTCCTATAGGGCCAGAACAGTGAGGTTGCTCAGAACAAAAGAACTGTGCTTCCTACACACACGGGGCATATCTAGTTCAACTCTGCTTAGGAAACTGACAAGAACAGTAGCTTCTCTTCAGTCCAATACACTGCACTTCCTGGGAACAGACGCAAGTGCTATTTGCACTGTGTATGGCAATGGGAGCGCAATAGCGACTCTCCTTAGCAGAAAACAACTCTTGCTCGTAGGACCAGAAACTGCATGGGATTCAACTCCGTTTAGGACTGGGAAACAAACGCTAGCTCGCCTTACAAGAAACACACTCTGCTTTTGAGAAAACAGCACTCTTCTACTCTCCTGTGTTTCCTATAGGGCCAGAACAGTGAGCTTGCTCAGAACAAAAGAACTGTGCTTCCTACACACACGGGGCATATCTAGTTCAACTCTGCTTAGGAAACTGACAAGAACAGTAGCTTCTCTTCAGTCCAATACACTGCACTTGCTGGGAACAGACGCAAGTGCTATTTGCACTCTGTATGGCAATGGGAGCGCAATAGTGACTCTCCTTAGCAGAAAACAACTCTTGCTCGTAGGACCAGAAACTGCATGGGATTCAACTCCGTTTAGGACTGGGAAACAAACGCTAGCTCGCCTTACAAGAAACACACTCTGCTTTTGAGAAAACAGCACTCTTCTACTCTCCTGTGTTTCCTATAGGGCCAGAACAGTGAGCTTGCTCAGAACAAAAGAACTGTGCTTCCTACACACACGGGGCATATCTAGTTCAACTCTGCTTAGGAAACTGACAAGAACAGTAGCTTCTCTTCAGTCCAATACACTGCACTTGCTGGGAACAGACGCAAGTGCTATTTGCACTGTGTATGGCAATGGGAGCGCAATAGTGACTCTTCTTAGCAGAAAACAACTCTTGCTCGTAGGACCAGAAACTGCATGGGATTCAACTCCGTTTAGGACTGGGAAACAAACGCCAGCTCGCCTTACAAGAAACACACTCTGCTTTTGAGAAAACAGCACTCTTCTACTCTCCTGTGTTTCCTATAGGGCCAGAACAGTGAGCTTGCTCAGAACAAAAGAACTGTGCTTCCTACACACACGGGGCATATCTAGTTCAACTCTGCTTAGGAAACTGACAAGAACAGTAGCTTCTCTTCAGTCCAATACACTGCACTTGCTGGGAACAGACGCAAGTGCTATTTGCACTGTGTATGGCAATGGGAGCGCAATAGTGACTCTTCTTAGCAGAAAACAACTCTTGCTCGTAGGACCAGAAACTGCATGGGATTCAACTCCGTTTAGGACTGGGAAACAAACGCTAGCTCGCCTTACAAGAAACACATTCTGCTTTTGAGAAAACAGCACTCTTCTACTCTCCTGTGTTTCCTATAGGGCCAGAACAGTGAGGTTGCTCAGAACAAAAGAACTGTGCTTCCTACACACACGGGGCATATCTAGTTCAACTCTGCTTAGGAAACTGACAAGAACAGTAGCTTCTCTTCAGTCCAATACACTGCACTTGCTGGGAACAGACGCAAGTGCTATTTGCACTGTGTATGGCAATGGGAGCGCAATAGTGACTCTTCTTAGCAGAAAACAACTCTTGCTCGTAGGACCAGAAACTGCATGGGATTCAACTCCGTTTAGGACTGGGAAACAAACGCTAGCTCGCCTTACAAGAAACACATTCTGCTTTTGAGAAAACAGCACTCTTCTACTCTCCTGTGTTTCCTATAGGGCCAGAACAGTGAGGTTGCTCAGAACAAAAGAACTGTGCTTCCTACACACACGGGGCATATCTAGTTCAACTCTGCTTAGGAAACTGACAAGAACAGTAGCTTCTCTTCAGTCCAATACACTGCACTTGCTGGGAACAGACGCAAGTGCTATTTGCACTGTGTATGGCAATGGGAGCGCAATAGTGACTCTTCTAAGCAGAAAACAACTCTTGCTCGTAGGACCAGAAACTGCATGGGATTCAACTCCGTTTAGGACTGGGAAACAAACGCTAGCTCGCCTTACAAGAAACACACTCTGCTTTTGAGAAAACAGCACTCTTCTACTCTCCTGTGTTTCCTATAGGGCCAGAACAGTGAGCTTGCTCAGAACAAAAGAACTGTGCTTCCTACACACACGGGGCATATCTAGTTCAACTCTGCTTAGGAAACTGACAAGAACAGTAGCTTCTCTTCAGTCCAATACACTGCACTTGCTGGGAACAGACGCAAGTGCTATTTGCACTGTGTATGGCAATGGGAGGGCAATAGTGACTCTCCTTAGCAGAAAACAACTCTTGCTCGTAGGACCAGAAACTGCATGGGATTCAACTCCGTTTAGGACTGGGAAACAAACGCTAGCTCGCCTTACAAGAAACACACTCTGCTTTTGAGAAAACAGCACTCTTCTACTCTCCTGTGTTTCCTTTAGGGCCAGAACAGTGAGCTTGCTCAGAACAAAAGAACTGTGCTTCCTACACACACGGGGCATATCTAGTTCAACTCTGCTTAAAAAACTGACAAGAACAGTAGCTTCTCTTCAGTCCAATACACTGCACTTGCTGGGAACAGACGCAAGTGCTATTTGCACTGTGTATGGCAATGGGAGCGCAATAGTGACTCTTCTAAGCAGAAAACAACTCTTGCTCGTAGGACCAGAAACTGCATGGGATTAACTCCGTTTAGGACTGGGAAACAAACGCTAGCTCGCCTTACAAGAAACACACTCTGCTTTTGAGAAAACAGCACTCTTCTACTCTCCTGTGTTTCCTCTAGGGCCAGAACAGTGAGCTTGCTCAGAACAAAAGAACTGTGCTTCCCACACACACGGGGCATATCTAGTTCAACTCTGCTTAGGAAACTGACAAGAACAGTAGCTTCTCTTCAGTCCAATACACTGCACTTGCTGGGAACAGACGCAAGTGCTATTTGCACTGTGTATGGCAATGGGAGCGCAATAGTGACTCTTCTTAGCAGAAAACAACTCTTGCTCGTAGGACCAGAAACTGCATGGGATTCAACTCCGTTTAGGACTGGGAAACAAACGCTAGCTCGCCTTACAAGAAACACACTCTGCTTTTGAGAAAACAGCACTCTTCTACTCTCCTGTGTTTCCTATAGGGCCAGAACAGTGAGCTTGCTCAGAACAAAAGAACTGTGCTTCCTACACACACGGGGCATATCGTTCAACTCTGCTTAGGAAACTGACAAGAACAGTAGCTTCTCTTCAGTCCAATACACTGCACTTGCTGGGAACAGACGCAAGTGCTATTTGCACTGTGTATGGCAATGGGAGCGCAATAGTGACTCTTCTTAGCAGAAAACAACTCTTGCTCGTAGGACCAGAAACTGCATGGGATTCAACTCCGTTTAGGACTGGGAAACAAACGCTAGCTCGCCTTACAAGAAACACATTCTGCTTTTGAGAAAACAGCACTCTTCTACTCTCCTGTGTTTCCTATAGGGCCAGAACAGTGAGCTTGCTCAGAACAAAAGAACTGTGCTTCCTACACACAGGGGGCATATCTAGTTCAACTCTGCTTAGGAAACTGACAAGAACAGTAGCTTCTCTTCAGTCCAATACACTGCACTTGCTGGGAACAGACGCAAGTGCTATTTGCACTGTGTATGGCAATGGGAGCGCAATAGTGACTCTTCTTAGCAGAAAACAACTCTTGCTCGTAGGACCAGAAACTGCATGGGATTCAACTCCGTTTAGGACTGGGAAACAAACGCTAGCTCGCCTTACAAGAAACACACTCTGCTTTTGAGAAAACAGCACTCTTCTACTCTCCTGTGTTTCCTATAGGGCCAGACAGTGAGCTTGCTCAGAACAAAAGAACTGTGCTTCCTACACACACGGGGCATATCTAGTTCAACTCTGCTTAGGAAACTGACAAGAACAGTAGCTTCTCTTCAGTCCAATACACTGCACTTGCTGGGAACAGACGCAAGTGCTATTTGCACTGTGTACGGCAATGGGAGGGCAATAGTGACTCTCCTTAGCAGAAAACAACTCTTGCTCGTAGGACCAGAAACTGCATGGGATTCAACTCCGTTTAGGACTGGGAAACAAACGCTAGCTCGCCTTACAAGAAACACACTCTGCTTTTGAGAAAACAGCACTCTTCTACTCTCCTGTGTTTCCTTTAGGGCCAGAACAGTGAGCTTGCTCAGAACAAAAGAACTGTGCTTCCTACACACACGGGGCATATCTAGTTCAACTCTGCTTAGGAAACTGACAAGAACAGTAGCTTCTCTTCAGTCCAATACACTGCACTTGCTGGGAACAGACGCAAGTGCTATTTGCACTGTGTATGGCAATGGGAGCGCAATAGTGACTCTCCTTAGCAGAAAACAACTCTTGCTCGTAGGACCAGAAACTGCATGGGATTCAACTCCGTTTAGGACTGGGAAACAAACGCTAGCTCGCCTTACAAGAAACACACTCTGCTTTTGAGAAAACAGCACTCTTCTACTCTCCTGTGTTTCCTATAGGGCCAGAACAGTGAGCTTGCTCAGAACAAAAGAACTGTGCTTCCCACACACACGGGGCATATCTAGTTCAACTCTGCTTAGGAAACTGACAAGAACAGTAGCTTCTCTTCAGTCCAATACACTGCACTTGCTGGGAACAGACGCAAGTGCTATTTGCACTGTGTATGGCAATGGGAGCGCAATAGTGACTCTCCTTAGCAGAAAACAACTCTTGCAAGTAGGACCAGAAACTGCATGGGATTCAACTCCGTTTAGGACTGGGAAACAAACGCTAGTTAGCCTTACAAGAAACACACTCTGCTTTTGAGAAAACAGCACTCTTCTACTCTCCTGTGATTCCTATAGGGCCAGAACAGTGAGCTTGCTCAGAACAAAAGAACTGTGCTTCCTACACACACGGGGCATATCTAGTTCAACTCTGCTTAGGAAACTGACAAGAACAGTAGCTTCTCTTCAGTCCAATACACTGCACTTGCTGGGAACAGACGCAAGTGCTATTTGCACTGTGTATGGCAATGGCAGCGCAATAGTGACTCTTCTTAGCAGAAAACAACTCTTGCTCGTAGGACCAGAAACTGCATGGGATTCAACTCCGTTTACGAATGGGAAACAAACGCTAGCTCGCCTTACAAGAAACACACTCTGCTTTTGAGAAAACAGCACTCTTCTACTCTCCTGTGTTTCCTATAGGGCCAGAACAGTGAGCTTGCTCAGAACAAAAGAACTGTGCTTCCTACACACACGGAGCATATCTAGTTCAACTCTGCTTAGGAAACTGACAAGAACAGTAGCTTCTCTTCAGTCCAGTACACTGCACTTGCTGGGAACAGACGCAAGTGCTATTTGCACTGTGTATGGCAATGGGAGCGCAATAGTGACTCTCCTTAGCAGAAAACAACTCTTGCTCGTAGGACCAGAAACTGCATGGGATTCAACTCCGTTTAGGACTGGGAAACAAACGCTAGCTCGCCTTACAAGAAACACACTCTGCTTTTGAGAAAACAGCACTCTTCTACTCTCCTGTGTTTCCTATAGGGCCAGAACAGTGAGCTTGCTCAGAACAAAAGAACTGTGCTTCCTACACACACGGGGCATATCTAGTTCAACTCTGCTTAGGAAACTGACAAGAACAGTACCTTCTCTTCAGTCCAATACACTGCACTTGCTGGGAACAGACGCAAGTGCTATTTGCACTGTGTATGGCAATGGGAGCGCAATAGTGACTCTCCTTAGCAGAAAACAACTCTTGCTCGTAGGACCAGAAACTGCATGGGATTCAACTCCGTTTAGGACTGGGAAACAAACGCTAGCTCGCCTTACATGAAACACACTCCGCTTTTGAGAAAACAGCACTCTTCTACTCTCCTGTGTTTCCTATAGGGCCAGAACAGTGAGCTTGCTCAGAACAAAAGAACTGTGCTTCCTACACACACGGGGCATATCTAGTTCAACTCTGCTTAGGAAACTGACAAGAACAGTAGCTTCTCTTCAGTCCAATACACTGCACTTGCTGGGAACAGACGCAAGTGCTATTTGCACTGTGTATGGCAATGGGAGCACAATAGTGACTCTCCTTAGCAGAAAACAACTCTTGCTCGTAGGACCAGAAACTGCATGGGATTCAACTCCGTTTAGGACTGGGAAACAAATGCTAGCTCGCCTTACAAGAAACACACTCTGCTTTTGAGAAAACAGCACTCTTCTACTCTCCTGTGTTTCCTATAGGGCCAGAACAGTGAGCTTGCTCAGAACAAAAGAACTGTGCTTCCTACACTCACGGGGCATATCTAGTTCAACTCTGCTTAGGAAACTGACAAGAACAGTAGCTTCTCTTCAGTCCAATACACTGCACTTGCTGGGAACAGACGCAAGTGCTATTTGCACTGTGTATGGCAATGGGAGCGCAATAGTGACTCTTCTTAGCAGAAAACAACTCTTGCTCGTAGGACCAGAAACTGCATGGGATTCAACTCCGTTTAGGACTGGGAAACAAACGCTAGCTCGCCTTACAAGAAACACACTCTGCTTTTGAGAAAACAGCACTCTTCTACTCTCCTGTGTTTCCTATAGGGCCAGAACAGTGAGCTTGCTCAGAACAAAAGAACTGTGCTTCCTACACACACGGGGCATATCTAGTTCAACTCTGCTTAGGAAACTGACAAGAACAGTAGCTTCTCTTCAGTCCAATACACTGCACTTGCTGGGAACAGACGCAAGTGCTATTTGCACTGTGGATGGCAATGGGAGCGCAATAGTGACTCTTCTTAGCAGAAAACAACTCTTGCTCGTAGGACCAGAAACTGCATGGGATTCAACTCCGTTTAGGACTGGGAAACAAACGCTAGCTCGCCTTACAAGAAACACACTCTGCTTATGAGAAAACAGCACTCTTCTACTCTCCTGTGTTTCCTATAGGGCCAGAACAGTGAGCTTGCTCAGAACAAAAGAACTGTGCTTCCTACACACACGGGGCATATCTAGTTCAACTCTGCTTAAGAAACTGACAAGAACAGTAGCTTCTCTTCAGTCCAATACACTGCACTTGCTGGGAACAGACGCAAGTGCTATTTGCACTGTGTATGGCAATGGGAGCGCAATAGTGACTCTCCTTAGCAGAAAACAACTCTTGCTCGTAGGACCAGAAACTGCATGGGATTCAACTCCGTTTAGGACTGGGAAACAAACGCTAGCTCGCCTTACAAGAAACACACTCTGCTTTTGAGAAAACAGCACTCTTCTACTCTCCTGTGTTTCCTATAGGGCCAGAACAGTGAGCTTGCTCAGAACAAAAGAAGTGTGCTTCCTACACACACGGGGCATATCTAGTTCAACTCTGCTTAGGAAACTGACAAGAACAGTAGCTTCTCTTCAGTCCAATACACTGCACTTGCTGGGAACAGACGCAAGTGCTATTTGCACTGTGTATGGCAATGGGAGCGCAATAGTGACTCTTCTTAGCAGAAAACAACTCTTGCTCGTAGGACCAGAAACTGCATGGGATTCAACTCCGTTTAGGACTGGGAAACAAACGCTAGCTCGCCTTACAAGAAACACACTCTGCTTTTGAGAAAACAGCACTCTTCTACTCTCCTGTGTTTCCTATAGGGCCAGAACAGTGAGCTTGCTCAGAACAAAAGAACTGTGCTTCCTACACACACGGGGCATATCTAGTTCAACTCTGCTTAGGAAACTGACAAGAACAGTAGCTTCTCTTCAGTCCAATACACTGCACTTGCTGGGAACAGACGCAAGTGCTATTTGCACTGGGTATGGCAATGGGAGCGCAATAGTGACTCTTCTTAGCAGAAAACAACTCTTGCTCGTAGGACCAGAAACTGCATGGGATTCAACTCCGTTTTGGACTGGGAAACAAACGCTAGCTCGCCTTACAAGAAACAAACTCTGCTTTTGAGAAAACAGCACTCTTCTACTCTCCTGTGTTTCCTATAGGGCCAGAACAGTGAGCTTGCTCAGAACAAAAGAACTGTGCTTCCTACACACACGGGGCATATCTAGTTCAACTCTGCTTAGGAAACTGACAAGAACAGTAGCTTCTCTTCAGTCCAATACACTGCACTTGCTGGGAACAGACGCAAGTGCTATTTGCACTGTGTATGGCAATGGGAGCGCAATAGTGACTCTTCTTAGCAGAAAACAACTCTTGTTCGTAGGACCACAAACTGCATGGGATTCAACTCCGTTTAGGACTGGGAAACAAACGCTAGCTCGCCTTACAAGAAACACACTCTGCTTTTGAGAAAACAGCACTCTTCTACACTCCTGTGTTTCCTATAGGGCCAGAACAGTGAGCTTGCTCAGAACAAAAGAACTGTGCTTCCTACACTCACGGGGCATATCTAGTTCAGCTCTGCTTAGGAAACTGACAAGAACAGTAGCTTCTCTTCAGTCCAATACACTGCACTTGCTGGGAACAGACGCAAGTGCTATTTGCACTGTGTATGGCAATGGGAGCGCAATAGTGACTCTTCTTAGCAAAAAACAACTCTTGCTCATAGGACCAGAAACTGCATGGGATTCAACTCCGTTTAGGACTGGGAAACAAACGCTAGCTCACCTTACAAGAAACACACTCTGCTTTTGAGAAAACAGCACTCTTCTACTCTCCTGTGTTTCCTATATGGCCAGAACAGTGAGCTTGCTCAGAACAAAAGAACTGTGCTTCCTACACACACGGGGCATATCTAGTTCAACTCTGCTTAGGAAACTGACAAGAACAGTAGCTTCTCTTCAGTCCAATACACTGTACTTGCTGGGAAAAGACGCAAGTGCTATTTGCACTATGTATGGCAATGGGAGCGCAATAGTGACTCTCCTTAGCAGAAAACAACTCTTGCTCGTAGGACCAGAAACTGCATGGGATTCAACTCCGTTTAGGACTGGGAAACAAACGCTAGCTCGCCTTACAAGAAACACACTCTGCTTTTGAGAAAACAGCACTCTTCTACTCTCCTGTGTTTCCTATAGGGCCAGAACAGTGAGCTTGCTCAGAACAAAAGAACTGTGCTTCCTACACACACGGGGCATATCTAGTTCAACTCTGCTTAGGAAACTGACAAGAACAGTAGCTTCTCTTCAGTCCAATACACTGCACTTGCTGGGAACAGACGCAAGTGCTGTTTGCACTGTGTATGGCAATGGGAATGCAATAGTGACTCTTCTTAGCAGAAAACAACTCTTGCTCGTAGGACCAGAAAATGCATGGGATTCAACTCCGTTTAGGACTGGGAAACAAACGCTAGCTCACCTTACAAGAAACACACTCTGCTTTTGAGAAAACAGCACTCTTCTACTCTCCTGTGTTTCCTATAGGGCCAGAACAGTGAGCTTGCTCAGAACAAAAGAACTGTGCTTCCTACACACACGGGGCATATCTAGTTCAACTCTGCTTAGGAAACTGACAAGAACAGTAGCTTCTCTTCAGTCCAATACACTGCACTTGCTGGGAACAGAAGCAAGTTCTATTTGCACTGTGTATGGCAATGGGAGCGCAATAGTGACTCTTCTTAGCAGAAAACAACTCTTGCTCGTAGGACCAGAAACTGCATGGGATTCAACTCCGTTTAGGACTGGGAAACAAACGCTAGCTCGCCTTACAAGAAACACACTCTGCTTTTGAGAAAACAGCACTCTTCTACTCTCCTGTGTTTCCTATAGGGCCAGAACAGTGAGCTTGCTCAGAACAAAAGAACTGTGCTTCCTACACACACGGGGCATATCTAGTTCAACTCTGCTTAGGAAACTGACAAGAACAGTAGCTTCTCTTCAGTCCAATACACTGCACTTGCTGGGAACAGACGCAAGTGCTATTTACACTGTGGATGGCAATGGGAGCGCAATAGTGACTCTCCTTAGCAGAAAACAACTCTTGCTCGTAGGACCAGAAACTGCATGGGATTCAACTCCGTTTAGGACTGGGAAACAAACACTAGCTCGCCTTACAAGAAACACACTCTGCTTTTGAGAAAACAGCACTCTTCTACTCTCCTGTGTTTCCTATAGGGCCAGAACAGTGAGCTTGCTCAGAACAAAAGAACTGTGCTTCCTACACACACGGGGCATATCTAGTTCAACTCTGCTTAGGAAACTGACAAGAACAGTAGCTTCTCTTCAGTCCAATACACTGCACTTGCTGGGAACAGACGCAAGTGCTATTTGCACTGTGTATGGCAATGGGAGCGCAATAGTGACTCTCCTTAGCAGAAAACAACTCTTGCTCGTAGGACCAGAAACTGCATGGGATTCAACTCCGTTTAGGACTGGGAAACAAACGCTAGCTCGCCTTACAAGAAACACACTCTGCTTTTGAGAAAACAGCACTCTTCTACTCTCCTGTGTTTCCTATAGGGCCAGAACAGTGAGCTTGCTCAGAACAAAAGAAGTGTGCTTCCTACACACACGGGGCATATCTAGTTCAACTCTGCTTAGGAAACTGACAAGAACAGTAGCTTCTCTTCAGTCCAATACACTGCACTTGCTGGGAACAGACGCAAGTGCTATTTGCACTGTGTATGGCAATGGGAGCGCAATAGTGACTCTCCTTAGCAGAAAACAACTCTTGCTCGTAGGACCAGAAACTGCATGGGATTCAACTCCGTTTAGGACTGGGAAACAAACGCTAGCTCGCCTTACAAGAAACACACTCTGCTTTTGAGAAAACAGCACTCTTCTACTCTCCTGTGTTTCCTATAGGGCCAGAACAGTGAGCTTGCTCAGAACAAAAGAACTGTGCTTCCTACACACACGGGGCATATCTAGTTCAACTCTGCTTAGGAAACTGACAAGAACAGTAGCTTCTCTTCAGTCCAATACACTGTACTTGCTGGGAACAGACGCAAGTGCTATTTGCACTGTGTATGGCAATGGGAGCGCAATAGTGACTCTCCTTAGCAGAAAAAAACTCTTGCTCGTAGGACCAGAAACTGCATGGGATTCAACTCCGTTTAGGACTGGGAAACAAACGCTAGCTCGCCTTACAAGAAACACACTCTGCTTTTGAGAAAACAGCACTCTTCTACTCTCCTGTGTTTCCTATAGAGCCAGAACAGTGAGCTTGCTCAGAACAAAAGAACTGTGCTTCCTACACACACGGGGCATATCTAGTTCAACTCTGCTTAGGAAACTGACAAGAACAGTAGCTTCTCTTCAGTCCAATACACTGTACTTGCTGGGAACAGACGCAAGTGCTATTTGCACTGTGTATGGCAATGGGAGCGCAATAGTGACTCTCCTTAGCAGAAAACAACTCTTGCTCATAGGACCAGAAACTGCATGGGATTCAACTCCGTTTAGGACTGGGAAACAAACGCTAGCTCGCCTTACAAGAAACACACTCTGCTTTTGAGAAAACAGCACTCTTCTACTCTCCTGTGTTTCCTATAGGGCCAGAACAGTGAGCTTGCTCAGAACAAAAGAACTGTGCTTCCTACACACACGGGGCATATCTAGTTCAACTCTGCTTAGGAAACTGACAAGAACAGTAGCTTCTCTTCAGTCCAATACACTGTACTTGCTGGGAACAGACGCAAGTGCTATTTGCACTGTGTATGGCAATGGGAGCGCAATAGTGACTCTTCATAGCAGAAAACAACTCTTGCTCGTAGGACCAGAAACTGCATGGGATTCAACTCCGTTTAGGACTGGGAAACAAACGCTAGCTCGCCTTACAAGAAACACACTCTGCTTTTGAGAAAACAGCACTCTTCTACTCTCCTGTGTTTCCTATAGGGCCAGAACAGTGAGCTTGCTCAGAACAAAAGAACTGTGCTTCCTACACACACGGGGCATATCTAGTTCAACTCTGCTTAGGAAACTGACAAGAACAGTAGCTTCTCTTCAGCCCAATACACTGCACTTGCTGGGAACAGACGCAAGTGCTGTTTGCACTGTGTATGGCAATGGGAATGCAATAGTGACTCTTCTTAGCAGAAAACAACTCTTGCTCGTAGGACCAGAAAATGCATGGGATTCAACTCCGTTTAGGACTGGGAAACAAACGCTAGCTCACCTTACAAGAAACACACTCTGCTTTTGAGAAAACAGCACTCTTCTACTCTCCTGTGTTTCCTATAGGGCCAGAACAGTGAGCTTGCTCAGAACAAAAGAACTGTGCTTCCTACACACACGGGGCATATCTAGTTCAACTCTGCTTAGGAAACTGACAAGAACAGTAGCTTCTCTTCAGTCCAATACACTGCACTTGCTGGGAACAGAAGCAAGTTCTATTTGCACTGTGTATGGCAATGGGAGCGCAATAGTGACTCTTCTTAGCAGAAAACAACTCTTGCTCGTAGGACCAGAAACTGCATGGGATTCAACTCCGTTTAGGACTGGGAAACAAACGCTAGCTCGCCTTACAAGAAACACACTCTGCTTTTGAGAAAACAGCACTCTTCTACTCTCCTGTGTTTCCTATAGGGCCAGAACAGTGAGCTTGCTCAGAACAAAAGAACTGTGCTTCCTACACACACGGGGCATATCTAGTTCAACTCTGCTTAGGAAACTGACAAGAACAGTAGCTTCTCTTCAGTCCAATACACTGCACTTGCTGGGAACAGACGCAAGTGCTATTTACACTGTGGATGGCAATGGGAGCGCAATAGTGACTCTCCTTAGCAGAAAACAACTCTTGCTCGTAGGACCAGAAACTGCATGGGATTCAACTCCGTTTAGGACTGGGAAACAAACGCTAGCTCGCCTTACAAGAAACACACTCTGCTTTTGAGAAAACAGCACTCTTCTACTCTCCTGTGTTTCCTATAGGGCCAGAACAGTGAGCTTGCTCAGAACAAAAGAACTGTGCTTCCTACACACACGGGGCATATCTAGTTCAACTCTGCTTAAGAAACTGACAAGAACAGTAGCTTCTCTTCAGTCCAATACACTGCACTTGCTGGGAACAGACGCAAGTGCTATTTGCACTGTGTATGGCAATGGGAGCGCAATAGTGACTCTCCTTAGCAGAAAACAACTCTTGCTCGTAGGACCAGAAACTGCATGGGATTCAACTCCGTTTAGGACTGGGAAACAAACGCTAGCTCGCCTTACAAGAAACACACTCTGCTTTTGAGAAAACAGCACTCTTCTACTCTCCTGTGTTTCCTATAGGGCCAGAACAGTGAGCTTGCTCAGAACAAAAGAAGTGTGCTTCCTACACACACGGGGCATATCTAGTTCAACTCTGCTTAGGAAACTGACAAGAACAGTAGCTTCTCTTCAGTCCAATACACTGCACTTGCTGGGAACAGACGCAAGTGCTATTTGCACTGTGTATGGCAATGGGAGCGCAATAGTGACTCTCCTTAGCAGAAAACAACTCTTGCTCATAGGACCAGAAACTGCATGGGATTCAACTCCGTTTAGGACTGGGAAACAAACGCTAGCTCGCCTTACAAGAAACACACTCTGCTTTTGAGAAAACAGCACTCTTCTACTCTCCTGTGTTTCCTATAGGGCCAGAACAGTGAGCTTGCTCAGAACAAAAGAACTGTGCTTCCTACACTCACGGGGCATATCTAGTTCAACTCTGCTTAGGAAACTGACAAGAACAGTAGCTTCTCTTCAGTCCAATACACTGCAATTGCTGGGAATAGACGCAAGTGCTATTTGCACTGTGTATGGCAATGGGAGCGCAATAGTGACTCTTCTTAGCAGAAAACAACTCTTGCTCGTAGGACCAGAAACTGCATGGGATTCAACTCCGTTTAGGACTGGGAAACAAACGCTAGCTCGCCTTACAAGAAACACACTCTGCTTTTGAGAAAACAGCACTCTTCTACTCTCCTGTGTTTCCTATAGGGCCAGAACAGTGAGCTTGCTCAGAACAAAAGAACTGTGCTTCCTACACACACGGGGCATATCTAGTTCAACTCTGCTTAGGAAACTGACAAGAACAGTAGCTTCTCTTCAGTCCAATACACTGCACTTGCTGGGAACAGACGCAAGTGCTATTTGCACTGTGGATGGCAATGGGAGCGCAATAGTGACTCTCCTTAGCAGAAAACAACTCTTGCTCGTAGGACCAGAAACTGCATGGGATTCAACTCCGTTTAGGACTGGGAAACAAACGCTAGCTCGCCTTACAAGAAACACACTCTGCTTTTGAGAAAACAGCACTCTTCTACTCTCCTGTGTTTCCTACAGGGCCAGAACAGTGAGCTTGCTCAGAACAAAAGAACTGTGCTTCCTACACACACGGGGCATATCTAGTTCAACTCTGCTTAAGAAACTGACAAGAACAGTAGCTTCTCTTCAGTCCAATACACTGCACTTGCTGGGAACAGACGAAAGTGCTATTTGCACTGTGTATGGCAACGGGAGCACAATAGTGACTCTCCTTAGCAGAAAACAACTCTTGCTCGTAGGACCAGAAACTGCATGGGATTCAACTCCGTTTAGGACTGGGAAACAAACGCTAGCTCGCCTTACAAGAAACACACTCTGCTTTTGAGAAAACAGCACTCTTCTACTCTCCTGTGTTTCCTATAGGGCCAGAACAGTGAGCTTGCTCAGAACAAAAGAAGTGTGCTTCCTACACACACGGGGCATATCTAGTTCAACTCTGCTTAGGAAACTGACAAGAACAGTAGCTTCTCTTCAGTCCAATACACTGCACTTGCTGGGAACAGACGCAAGTGCTATTTGCACTGTGTATGGCAATGGGAGCGCAATAGTGACTCTTCTTAGCAGAAAACATCTCTTGCTCGTAGGACCAGAAACTGCATGGGATTCAACTCCATTTAGGACTGGGAAACAAACGCTAGCTCGCCTTACAAGAAACACACTCTGCTTTTGAGAAAACAGCACTCTTCTACTCTCCTGTGTTTCCTATAGGGCCAGAACAGTGAGCTTGCTCAGAACAAAAGAACTGTGCTTCCTACACTCACGGGGCATATCTAGTTCAACTCTGCTTAGGAAACTGACAAGAACAGTAGCTTCTCTTCAGTCCAATACACTGCACTTGCTGGGAACAGACGCAAGTGCTATTTGCACTGTGTATGGCAATGGGAGCGCAATAGTGACTCTCTTTAGCAAAAAACAACTCTTGCTCGTAGGACCAGAAACTGCATGGGATTCAACTCCGTTTAGGACTGGGAAACAAACGCTAGCTCGCCTTACAAGAAACACACTCTGCTTTTGAGAAAACAGCACTCTTCTACTCTCCTGTGTTTCCTATAGGGCCAGAACAGTGAGCTTGCTCAGAACAAAAGAACTGTGCTTCCTACACACACGGGGCATATCTAGTTCAACTCTGCTTAGGAAACTGACAAGAACAGTAGCTTCTCTTCAGTCCAATACACTGCACTTGCTGGGAACAGACGCAAGTGCTATTTGCACTGTGTATGGCAATGGGAGCGCAATAGTGACTCTCCTTAGCAGAAAACATCTCTTGCTCGTAGGACCAGAAACTGCATGGGATTCAACTCCATTTAGGACTGGGAAACAAACGCTAGCTCGCCTTACAAGAAACACACTCTGCTTTTGAGAAAACAGCACTCTTCTACTCTCCTGTGTTTCCTATAGGGCCAGAACAGTGAGCTTGCTCAGAACAAAAGAACTGTGCTTCCTACACACACGGGGCATATCTAGTTCAACTCTGCTTAGGAAACTGACAAGAACAGTAGCTTCTCTTCAGTCCAATACACTGCACTTGCTGGGAACAGACGAAAGTGCTATTTGCACTGTGTATGGCAATGGAAGCACAATAGTGACTCTCCTTAGCAGAAAACAACTCTTGCTCGTAGGACCAGAAACTGCATGGGATTCAACTCCGTTTAGGACTGGGAAACAAACGCTAGCTCGCCTTACAAGAAACACACTCTGCTTTTGAGAAAACAGCACTCTTCTACTCTCCTGTGTTTCCTATAGGGCCAGAACAGTGAGCTTGCTCAGAACAAAAGAACTGTGCTTCCTACACACACGGGGCATATCTAGTTCAACTCTGCTTAGGAAACTGACAAGAACAGTAGCTTCTCTTCAGTCCAATACACTGTACTTGCTGGGAACAGACGCAAGTGCTATTTGCACTGTGTATGGCAATGGGAGCGCAATAGTGACTCTCCTTAGCAGAAAACAACTCTTGCTCATAGGACCAGAAACTGCATGGGATTCAACTCCGTTTAGGACTGGGAAACAAACGCTAGCTCGCCTTACAAGAAACACACTCTGCTTTTGAGAAAACAGCACTCTTCTACTCTCCTGTGTTTCCTGTAGGGCCAGAACAGTGAGCTTGCTCAGAACAAAAGAACTGTGCTTCCTACACTCACGGGGCATATCTAGTTCAACTCTGCTTAGGAAACTGACAAGAACAGTAGCTTCTCTTCAGTCCAATACACTGCACTTGCTGGGAACAGACGCAAGTGCTATTTGCACTGTGTATGGCAATGGGAGCGCAATAGTGACTCTTCTTAGCAGAAAACAACTCTTGCTCATAGGACCAGAAACTGCATGGGATTCAACTCCGTTTAGGACTGGGAAACAAACGCTAGCTCGCCTTACAAGAAACACACTCTGCTTTTGAGAAAACAGCACTCTTCTACTCTCCTGTGTTTCCTATAGGGCCAGAACAGTGAGCTTGCTCAGAACAAAAGAACTGTGCTTCCTACACACACGGGGCATATCTAGTTCAACTCTGCTTAGGAAACTGACAAGAACAGTAGCTTCTCTTCAGTCCAATACACTGCACTTGCTGGGAACAGACGCAAGTGCTATTTGCACTGTGGATGGCAATGGGAGCACAATAGTGACTCTCCTTAGCAGAAAACAACTCTTGCTCGTAGGACCAGAAACTGCATGGGATTCAACTCCGTTTAGGACTGGGAAACAAACGCTAGCTCGCCTTACAAGAAACACACTCTGCTTTTGAGAAAACAGCACTCTTCTACTCTCCTGTGTTTCCTATAGGGCCAGAACAGTGAGCTTGCTCAGAACAAAAGAACTGTGCTTCCTACACACACGGGGCATATCTAGTTCAACTCTGCTTAGGAAACTGACAAGAACAGTAGCTTCTCTTCAGTCCAATACACTGCACTTGCTGGGAACAGACGCAAGTGCTATTTGCACTGTGTATGGCAATGGGAGCGCAATAGTGACTCTTCTTAGCAGAAAACAACTCTTGCTCGTAGGACCAGAAACTGCATGGGATTCAACTCCGTTTAGGACTGGGAAACAAACGCTAGCTCACCTTACAAGAAACACACTCTGCTTTTGAGAAAACAGCACTCTTCTACTCTCCTGTGTTTCCTATAGGGCCAGAACAGTGAGCTTGCTCAGAACAAAAGAACTGTGCTTCCTACACACACGGGGCATATCTAGTTCAACTCTGCTTAGGAAACTGACAAGAACAGTAGCTTCTCTTCAGTCCAATACACTGCACTTGCTGGGAACAGACGCAAGTGCTATTTGCACTGTGTATGGCAAAGGGAGCGCAATAGTGACTCTTCTTAGCAGAAAACAACTCTTGCTCGTAGGACCAGAAACTGCATGGGATTCAACTCCGTTTAGGACTGGGAAACAAACGCTAGCTCGCCTTACAAGAAACACACTCTGCTTTTGAGAAAATAGCACTCTTCTACTCTCCTGTGTTTCCTATAGGGCCAGAACAGTGAGCTTGCTCAGAACAAAAGAACTGTGCTTCCTACACACACGGGGCATATCTAGTTCAACTCTGCTTAAGAAACTGACAAGAACAGTAGCTTCTCTTCAGTCCAATACACTGCACTTGCTGGGAACAGACGAAAGTGCTATTTGCACTGTGTATGGCAATGCGAGCACAATAGTGACTCTCCTTAGCAGAAAACAACTCTTGCTCGTAGGACCAGAAACTGCATGGGATTCAACTCCGTTTAGGACTGGGAAACAAACGCTAGCTCGCCTTACAAGAAACACACTCTGCTTTTGAGAAAACAGCACTCTTCTACTCTCCTGTGTTTCCTATAGGGCCAGAACAGTGAGCTTGCTCAGAACAAAAGAACTGTGCTTCCTACACACACGGGGCATATCTAGTTCAACTCTGCTTAGGAAACTGACAAGAACAGTAGCTTCTCTTCAGTCCAATACACTGTACTTGCTGGGAACAGACGCAAGTGCTATTTGCACTGTGTATGGCAATGGGAGCGCAATAGTGACTCTCCTTAGCAGAAAACAACTCTTGCTCGTAGGACCAGAAACTGCATGGGATTCAACTCCGTTTAGGACTGGGAAACAAACGCTAGCTCGCCTTACAAGAAACACACTCTGCTTTTGAGAAAACAGCACTCTTCTACTCTCCTGTTTTTCCTGTAGGGCCAGAACAGTGAGCTTGCTCAGAACAAAAGAACTGTGCTTCCTACACTCACGGGGCATATCTAGTTCAACTCTGCTTAGGAAACTGACAAGAACAGTAGCTTCTCTTCAGTCCAATACACTGCACTTGCTGGGAACAGACGCAAGTGCTATTTGCACTGTGTATGGCAATGGGAGCACAATAGTGACTCTTCTTAGCAGAAAACAACTCTTGCTCGTAGGACCAGAAACTGCATGGGATTCAACTCCGTTTAGGACTGGGAAACAAACGCTAGCTCGCCTTACAAGAAACACACTCTGCTTTTGAGAAAACAGCACTCTTCTACTCTCCTGTGTTTCCTATAGGGCCAGAACAGTGAGCTTGCTCAGAACAAAAGAACTGTGCTTCCTACACACACGGGGCATATCTAGTTCAACTCTGCTTAGGAAATTGACAAGAACAGTAGCTTCTCTTCAGTCCAATACACTGCACTTGCTGGGAACAGACGCAAGTGCTATTTGCCCTGTGTATGGCAAAGGGAGCGCAATAGGGACTCTTCTTAGCAGAAAACAACTCTTGCTCGTAGGACCAGAAACTGCATGGGATTCAACTCCGTTTAGGACTGGGAAACAAACGCTAGCTCGCCTTACAAGAAACACACTCTGCTTTTGAGAAAACAGCACTCTTCTACTCTCCTGTGTTTCCTATAGGGCCAGAACAGTGAGCTTGCTCAGAACAAAAGAACTGTGCTTCCTACACACACGGGGCATATCTAGTTCAACTCTGCTTAGGAAACTGACAAGAACAGTAGCTTCTCTTCAGTCCAATACACTGCACTTGCTGGGAACAGACGCAAGTTCTATTTGCACTGTGTATGGCAAAGGGAGCGCAATAGTGACTCTTCTTAGCAGAAAACAACTCTTGCTCGTAGGACCAGAAACTGCATGGGATTCAACTCCGTTTAGGACTGGGAAACAAACGCTAGCTCGCCTTACAAGAAACACACTCTGCTTTTGAGAAAACAGCACTCTTCTACTCTCCTGTGTTTCCTATAGGGCCAGAACAGTGAGCTTGCTCAGAACAAAAGAACTGTGCTTCCTACACACACGGGGCATATCTAGTTCAACTCTGCTTAGGAAACTGACAAGAACAGTAGCTTCTCTTCAGTCCAATACACTGCACTTGCTGGGAACAGACGCAAGTTCTATTTGCACTGTGTATGGCAATGGGAGCGCAATAGTGACTCTTCTTAGCAGAAAACAACTCTTGCTCGTAGGACCAGAAACTGCATGGGATTCAACTCCGTTTAGAACTGGGAAACAAACGCTAGCTCGCCTTACAAGAAACACACTCTGCTTTTGAGAAAACAGCACTCTTCTACTCTCCTGTGTTTCCTATAGGGCCAGAACAGTGAGCTTGCTCAGAACAAAAGAACTGTGCTTCCTACACACACGGGGCATATCTAGTTCAACTCTGCTTAGGAAACTGACAAGAACAGTAGCTTCTCTTCAGTCCAATACACTGCACTTGCTGGGAAAAGACGCAAGTGCTATTTGCACTGTGTATGGCAATGGGAGCGCAATAGTGACTCTTCTTAGCAGAAAACAACTCTTGCTCGTAGGACCAGAAACTGCATGGGATTCAACTCCGTTTAGGACTGGGAAACAAACGCTAGCTCGCCTTACAAGAAACACACTCTGCTTTTGAGAAAACAGCACTCTTCTACTCTCCTGTGTTTCCTATAGGGCCAGAACAGTGAGCTTGCTCAGAACAAAAGAACTATGCTTCCTACACACACGGGGCATATCTAGTTCAACTCTGCTTAGGAAACTGACAAGAACAGTAGCTTCTCTTCAGTCCAATACACTGCACTTGCTGGGAACAGACGCAAGTGCTATTTGCACTGTGTATGGCAATGGGAGCGCAATAGTGACTCTCCTTAGCAGAAAACAACTCTTGCTCGTAGGACCAGAAACTGCATGGGATTCAACTCCGTTTAGGACTGGGAAACAAACGCTAGCTCGCCTTACAAGAAACACACTCTGCTTTTGAGAAAACAGCACTCTTCTACTCTCCTGTGTTTCCTATAGGGCCAGAACAGTGAGCTTGCTCAGAACAAAAGAAGTGTGCTTCCTACACACACGGGGCATATCTAGTTCAACTCTGCTTAGGAAACTGACAAGAACAGTAGCTTCTCTTCAGTCCAATACACTGCACTTGCTGGGAACAGACGCAAGTGCTATTTGCACTGTGTATGGCAATGGGAGCGCAATAGTGACTCTTCTTAGCAGAAAACAACTCTTGCTCGTAGGACCAGAAACTGCATGGGATTCAACTCCATTTAGGACTGGGAAACAAACGCTAGCTCGCCTTACAAGAAACACACTCTGCTTTTGAGAAAACAGCACTCTTCTACTCTCCTGTGTTTCCTATAGGGCCAGAACAGTGAGCTTGCTCAGAACAAAAGAACTGTGCTTCCTACACACACGGGGCATATCTAGTTCAACTCTGCTTAGGAAACTGACAAGAACAGTAGCTTCTCTTCAGTCCAATACACTGCACTTGCTGGGAACAGACGCAAGTGCTATTTGCACTGTGTATGGCAATGGGAGCGCAATAGTGACTCTCCTTAGCAAAAAACAACTCTTGCTCGTAGGACCAGAAACTGCATGGGATTCAACTCCGTTTAGGACTGGGAAACAAACGCTAGCTCGCCTTACAAGAAACACACTCTGCTTTTGAGAAAACAGCACTCTTCTACTCTCCTGTGTTTCCTATAGGGCCAGAACAGTGAGCTTGCTCAGAACAAAAGAACTGTGCTTCCTACACACACGGGGCATATCTAGTTCAACTCTGCTTAGGAAACTGACAAGAACAGTAGCTTCTCTTCAGTCCAATACACTGCACTTGCTGGGAACAGACGCAAGTGCTATTTGCACTGTGGATGGCAATGGGAGCGCAATAGTGACTCTCCTTAGCAGAAAACATCTCTTGCTCGTAGGACCAGAAACTGCATGGGATTCAACTCCATTTAGGACTGGGAAACAAACGCTAGCTCGCCTTACAAGAAACACACTCTGCTTTTGAGAAAACAGCACTCTTCTACTCTCCTGTGTTTCCTATAGGGCCAGAACAGTGAGCTTGCTCAGAACAAAAGAACTGTGCTTCCTACACACACGGGGCATATCTAGTTCAACTCTGCTTAGGAAACTGACAAGAACAGTAGCTTCTCTTCAGTCCAATACACTGCACTTGCTGGGAACAGACGCAAGTGCTATTTGCACTGTGTATGGCAATGGGAGCGCAATAGTGACTCTACTTAGCAGAAAATAACTCTTGCTCGTAGGACCAGAAACTGCACGGGATTCAACTCCGTTTAGGACTGGGAAACAAACGCTAGCTCGCCTTACAAGAAACACACTCTGCTTTTGAGAAAACAGCACTCTTCTACTCTCCTGTGTTTCCTATAGGGCCAGAACAGTGAGCTTGCTCAGAACAAAAGAACTGTGCTTCCTACACACACGGGGCATATCTAGTTCAACTCTGCTTAGGAAACTGACAAGAACAGTAGCTTCTCTTCAGTCCAATACACTGCACTTGCTGGGAACAGACGCAAGTGCTATTTGCACTGTGGATGGCAATGGGAGCACAATAGTGACTCTCCTTAGCAGAAAACAACTCTTGCTCGTAGGACCAGAAACTGCATGGGATTCAACTCCGTTTAGGACTGGGAAACAAACGCTAGCTCGCCTTACAAGAAACACACTCTGCTTTTGAGAAAACAGCACTCTTCTACTCTCCTGTGTTTCCTATAGGGCCAGAACAGTGAGCTTGCTCAGAACAAAAGAACTGTGCTTCCTACACACACGGGGCATATCTAGTTCAACTCTGCTTAGGAAACTGACAAGAACAGTAGCTTCTCTTCAGTCCAATACACTGCACTTGCTGGGAACAGACGCAAGTGCTATTTGCACTGTGTATGGCAATGGGAGCGCAATAGTGACTCTTCTTAGCAGAAAACAACTCTTGCTCGTAGGACCAGAAACTGCATGGGATTCAACTCCGTTTAGGACTGGGAAACAAACGCTAGCTCACCTTACAAGAAACACACTCTGCTTTTGAGAAAACAGCACTCTTCTACTCTCCTGTGTTTCCTATAGGGCCAGAACAGTGAGCTTGCTCAGAACAAAAGAACTGTGCTTCCTACACACACGGGGCATATCTAGTTCAACTCTGCTTAGGAAACTGACAAGAACAGTAGCTTCTCTTCAGTCCAATACACTGCACTTGCTGGGAACAGACGCAAGTGCTATTTGCACTGTGTATGGCAAAGGGAGCGCAATAGTGACTCTTCTTAGCAGAAAACAACTCTTGCTCGTAGGACCAGAAACTGCATGGGATTCAACTCCGTTTAGGACTGGGAAACAAACGCTAGCTCGCCTTACAAGAAACACACTCTGCTTTTGAGAAAACAGCACTCTTCTACTCTCCTGTGTTTCCTATAGGGCCAGAACAGTGAGCTTGCTCAGAACAAAAGAACTGTGCTTCCTACACACACGGGGCATATCTAGTTCAACTCTGCTTAAGAAACTGACAAGAACAGTAGCTTCTCTTCAGTCCAATACACTGCACTTGCTGGGAACAGACGAAAGTGCTATTTGCACTGTGTATGGCAATGGGAGCACAATAGTGACTCTCCTTAGCAGAAAACAACTCTTGCTCGTAGGACCAGAAACTGCATGGGATTCAACTCCGTTTAGGACTGGGAAACAAACGCTAGCTCGCCTTACAAGAAACACACTCTGCTTTGAGAAAACAGCACTCTTCTACTCTCCTGTGTTTCCTATAGGGCCAGAACAGTGAGCTTGCTCAGAACAAAAGAACTGTGCTTCCTACACACACGGGGCATATCTAGTTCAACTCTGCTTAGGAAACTGACAAGAACAGTAGCTTCTCTTCAGTCCAATACACTGTACTTGCTGGGAACAGACGCAAGTGCTATTTGCACTGTGTATGGCAATGGGAGCGCAATAGTGACTCTCCTTAGCAGAAAACAACTCTTGCTCGTAGGACCAGAAACTGCATGGGATTCAACTCCGTTTAGGACTGGGAAACAAACGCTAGCTCGCCTTACAAGAAACACACTCTGCTTTTGAGAAAACAGCACTCTTCTACTCTCCTGTTTTTCCTGTAGGGCCAGAACAGTGAGCTTGCTCAGAACAAAAGAACTGTGCTTCCTACACTCACGGGGCATATCTAGTTCAACTCTGCTTAGGAAACTGACAAGAACAGTAGCTTCTCTTCAGTCCAATACACTGCACTTGCTGGGAACAGACGCAAGTGCTATTTGCACTGTGTATGGCAATGGGAGCGCAATAGTGACTCTTCTTTAGCAGAAAACAACTCTTGCTCGTAGGACCAGAAACTGCATGGGATTCAACTCCGTTTAGGACTGGGAAACAAACGCTAGCTCGCCTTACAAGAAACACACTCTGCTTTTGAGAAAACAGCACTCTTCTACTCTCCTGTGTTTCCTATAGGGCCAGAACAGTGAGCTTGCTCAGAACAAAAGAACTGTGCTTCCTACACTCACGGGGCATATCTAGTTCAACTCTGCTTAGGAAACT
>NW_026737521.1:0-38546 GCF_949786415.1 Peromyscus eremicus | reverse complement strand
ATTGTTACAATGTGTTAATTCCAATCTAGTGCAAGATTCTTCTATCAAGAGTAATGGAATGCTCTGATCTATGAGTATAGCAGTACATCATTAAGAGTAATTTTATTGCTATTATTGCTATTTTTCTTTAGTCGAATAATAGGATATTTCCCAGAATCCATGAATAAATTAATCTCTGGTTCTTTGTCACTATACCATCATATGCTGCTGGTTGCATCTCTTGGAGTGGGTCTTAAATCCAGTCAAAAATTAGTTGATTACACCCATAACATTAAACTCTGTAGTATTTAAATTTCACAATTGTATGCAAAAACACCTGACAACTAAAATTATTTACTCAGTGTAGAAAGTAAGGAACTGGAGAGGAAGGTAGGGCCTAGAAACCATATCTACTTGCGAAGGAACACACTTTTGACCTACTCCCTTCAAATGTCTCTTTCTCACAACTGTAGACATTTGTCATGATCTTCCAAAATAACATTACTCTCAGGGTACTAAAGCTTCCACACATAGCTTATGAAAGACATTCCACATTTAAGCAATAACAAACTCTACAAAGTATTTTATTCTTCTTTAAACTTAGCAACTGTGTTGAAATGTAAAATTCTTAGTGTGTGACTCTTCTAACCTCAGAGAGAAACTTTATTATAATTATTGAGAATCCTCATTGGGTACAGATTACCCTTTCATTACCTCTATTTCCACAGTGTCAATTTCTGGAACTGTATGTTGATTTTTTTTATTTAGAAGAAATTTCTATGTTTCTTTGTGTTCTAGTCTACTTCTTATTGCTGTGATAACACCATAACCTAAAGTGACTTAGAAGGGGCAAGGGTTTATTACATTTAATATGTTAGAGTTCCTCATTGTGAAAGAGCTCAAACAGGTACTGATGCAGAATCCACACAAGAATACTGCTTGGTGGCTTCCTTTCTGACTCATGTTCAGCTAGGTTTCTTATCTATCACAGACCAGAACAATGTGTTTAAACTTTACATTTCTGCATTGTTTATATAAGTTGAAAGCCTTTTTAGACTTGCCTCATGTAGAAAGATCCCTGTAGTAGTATTTGCTTCACCCATAATCTTGGGCTATATGGCCAGAAGGAGGTGGTGCTTCTTGTTGTCATATGTGACCTCCTAGAAGAAGAGAAGAAAAGGGTCACAAGGTCCCTTCTCTCTAGTTCTTGCTTCTTGGTGTGAACAGACTGCCAGGTGGATTCACTCCCAGTCAGAACAGAGGATGACTTCAGCTATTTACTTGGTTCTATATTCATGAGTGTATTTCCTCAATTTATATCCTAATAAATTCCTTATTACTCCTTAAGCAGACTCCCATGGATTTCTCACTTTACATAATGCCCAATGTGGGGCATGAACCCATGATCCTCAGATTAAGGGTCTCTAGTCATCTATGTTAATCAAATTTATGTTAATTACATTTTCTAGGTATTCCCAGATATATTTCAATTAGGTATGTAATCTTCAAACCCTCCAAAGACCTACAGAATATGGTATATAAAATGTTTTAAAAACTTAGACATTTTGGATAATGAGACACACCTGTTCCTGGCAGCACCAATTTACTTCAAAGAGAAAGATGGGTATCAAAGAAACTCCATATGGAGTTTACTTTCTTTATGGCAGAAGTTAGTCATCTAAGCAAAGAAACTGCTCTTGCCTGGACTGTTTGACATTATGTTATATAAACTGGACATGCAGGACCCATAGAAAGATGACCTCCGAACTTTAGAAGGCAAGATGGTCCTTCAGGTTCCTGCTTCACAGAGGAAATAGCCAGACCTTCTACAGGACACAGGGAGAAGCAACTGATGAATTTTGCCAGAATATGTGGAACAGTTCTTAAAATTTCCTGCTTCACTGAAAGCTATGCCAGAGACTCCAGGTCTGTAGACTGAAGATAGATGCCCCAGTGTTACAGAGGAACTTTGGATGACTGTCCAGGCAGCCAGATGTCGCTGTCATTTCTAGAATTATGGAAGTTGCTTTCAATGCACTTCGTTTACTCAGGTAATATTATATCCTTCTGGGGTCTTTGATGGAGTTGAAGACTAGATAGTTATAATTATAGTTTTCCTTACTCATTATAAAAGGTAAATTAGATATGAAATGTTAGGCTCACAAAAATAGGATAGATGATACAATATATTCAATTATGCCAAATACAAATAGACTAGATATTGTAACTGTAAATCTTGCTTGATAACTGTTTTGTTATATATCATTTTACTATGTTAAAATTAAATCCTTCCTTTTTGCTTAGACAGAAAAGGGGAAGTGCTGAGGGATATCTTTCTGTATGCTCTGAATATGTGTGGCTCCCATTGGATAATAAATAAAGCTGCATTGGCCTATGGCAGAGCAGGATAAGGTTAGGTAGTACATTCAAACTGAAGACCAGATGTAGGGTGGAGTGAGAAGAAATGGCAGCCACTGCCAAAGGAGTAACAAGATGCCAGCAGTCTGGTAATGTCACAGTCACGTGAGAACATATGGATCAATGGGAATAGGTTGGTTTAAGATAAAAGAGCTAGCTAGCAAGAAACTGAGGCCATAAGCCATTTAGTTCGTAATTAATATAGGCTTCTGTGTGATTATTTTATAAACAGGCTGGGCAGGACTGAGAAACTTCCAGTTACAGATCCCTTTCACCAATCCATCCATTCATCCAGGTATTACAAAGTATACTCCAATGAATCTGTTGTATGTTTTAGTAGGACAGCAAGAAAACAAAGCCTTCTGAATCAACTAAGCAAGGAGCATATGAGCTCACAGAAACTGAAGAAGAAAGTACAGGTCCTACACAGGTCTGCACTAGGTCCACTGTGTATGTATTATAGCTTTTAGCTTAGTATTTTTATGGGACTCTCGAATGTGTGAATGAGTGGGTCTCTGATTCATGTGCCTGCTCTTGAGACTCTTTTACTTCTGCTGGGTTGCCTTCTCCAACTTCAATATGATGGTTTTCGAGTTATCTTATTAAATTTTATTTTTTTTATGTGGTTGTTATCTCTTAGAATCCCGTTCTTTTCTTTTCTAATGAGTGACCGAAATAGGGTGGATCCAGAAAGAATGGGATGTGGGAAAGAAGTATAAGGAATAGACATAGGAGAAACTATAATCAGGATGTATTGTATGAGAACAAAATATATTTTCAATAAATGCAAAAGATAGAAAAAAAGAAAACCGGAAAGGACTAATAAAATATATTTTAACCATTGACCACTGAGACAGGAAAATGTTTTATATTTTGAGGTTTCCTTGAGCATAGAAAAAAAAAGAGGGTGAAAATGCAACAGTACACCTCTATCAGCCGTTCCTCTACTCAGGACCATAAGAGACAGTATAAATGAACGTGTAAGCATTTGCTGTAGATCCTCTTTCTACTTAAAGAAGACAGTAAGATATAGATGTCTGTTCTTAGTAGTGAAGAAAAGATCAATTGAGCAGTGACACTCATTTATCACCTTAATATTCCCAGTTGTTTCTCCAGTACCTTGCTTATACGTCACCTGTCTCAGAGTACTGAAAGACCAGCTTACAATAATATTGTAGAGGGAACAAAGCAGACAACAGAAACATAGGAGTAGAATTTTGTAATACTCTGATAAATGAATGCATTAGTAACAGTGATCCTTCTACATGACACAAGTCTAATAAGAGCTGCAGTTTATGTAAACAATGCAGAAATCCATGGTTTAAACAAACTGTGCTGGTCTTTAAGAATTTCATACAATGTATTTTGGTCAAACTTTACCCTCTTCCAAATTCTTATAGATTCATCTTCTTCTCTATTTATCCAATTTTTATCTTTGCTTTTTAATTAAAAAACATGACAAAAGCACATACATCACGTGCATTGATTGCACAAAATGGTGACTGGTCTCCTACCTGGACACCCCTCCAAGTCCCTCCCCCATCTGTTGCAACCCTACTAGCCTGCCAGCACATATGGTGTCTGCAGGCAGGACTCTCTTTTAGGCTTTTAGCAGCAGTTCAGCTGAGATTCATTCGGACACAGAGGCTTCCAGTCTAAGGAAACAGGATCAGCTGAGGAACTGGCAAGGTGAGGTGACTGTGGCTTGTTCCGTTTCTCTGATCATCAAGCATTCACCCCAATACCTGGCTCCAGGCTTGTTTTTTATTAATAAGAACTTTTAAGATTTGTGCTACAGACACAATTCTCTAATAAAAAGAAACAGGCTAACAGAATGGATATGAAAACAGGGACTGACCTTCTGCTCTATACAGCAAATACACCTCAACTTCAAAAATAGGTATTACTTCAGAGTAAAGGGTTGAGAAAAAAAGTTTCCAATCAAATGGATCTAAAAGACAAGCTGGTATAGCTATTCAAATATTTAACAAAATAGACTTCAAACCAAAATTAATTGACAGAGATGGAGAAGGACATTTAATAGTGACCACAGAAAAAAATACACCAAAATGAGGTCTTAATTCTGAACATTTGTGCCCCAAATACAAGGGCAACCACATATATAAAAGAAATATTACTGAATCTTAAATCACACATCAAACAACACACTAGTAGTGGGAGACTTCAATGCCCACTCTCACCAATGGACAGGTCTGTCAGACAGAAACCTAATAGAGAAATAAGGGAACTAACAAATGTTATGACTCAAATGGGCCTACCAGACATCTATAGAACATTCCACTCAAACACAAAAGAATATACCTCCTTTCCAGCACCTGATGGAACCTTCTCTAAAATTGACCACAAAGAAAATCTCAACAAATAAAAAAAAATGGAATATTCCCCTGTATCTTAGCAGATCACCATGGCCTAAAATTAGAATTCAACAACAATACAAATTACAGAAAGCCTACAAATTCATGGAAACTGAATAATGTTCAACTGAATCACCACTGGGTCAAGGAAGAAAAAAATAAAGAAATTAAAGACTTCTTAGAATTCAATAAAAATGAATGTACAACATACCCAAACCTATGGGACACTATGAAAGCCATACTAAGAGGAAAGTTCACAGTACTAAGTGCCCACATAAAGAATTTGGAGAAATCTCACACTAGCAACTTAAGAGCACACCTGAAAGCTCTAGATCAAAAAGAAGCAAACTCACTCAGTAGAAGTAGATGACAGAAAATAATCAAATTGAGGGCTGAAATCAATAAAATAGAAACAAAGAGAACAATGCAAAAAAATCAATGAAACAGAGTTGGTTCTTCAAGAAAATCAACAAGATACACAACCACTTTCCAAACTAAGCAAAAGGCAGAGAGAGAGCATCCAAATTAACAAAATTAAAAATGAAAAATGGGACATAGCAGACACTGAGGAAATCCAGGGAATCATCAGGTCATACTTCAAAAACCTGTACTCCACAAAATTGGAAAATTTAAAATAAATGGACAATTTTCTGGATAGGTACTACATACCAAAATTAAATCAAGACCAGATAAACAACTTAAATATACCTCTAATCCTTAAGAAAACAAAAGCAGTCATTAAAAGTCTTCCAACCAAAAAAAGCCCAAGGCCAGGTGACTTCAGTGCAGAATTCTACCAGAATTTCAAAGAAGAGCTAATACCAATACTCCTCAAAGTGTTCCAAAGAATAGAATCAGAAGGAACTTTGCCAAACTCATTTTATGGGGCTACAGTTACCCTGATACCCAAACTACACAAAGATGCAACAAAGACAGAGAATTACAGACCAATCCCTCTCATGGACATTGATGCAAAAATACTCAATAAATACTGGCAAACCAAATCTAAGAACACATAAAAAAAAAATCATCCACCATGATCAAATAGGCTTTGTCTCAGAGATGCAAGGATGGTTCAACATATGAAAATCTGTCAATGTAATCTATCATATATACATTCTGAAAGAAAAAAAACCCCGTGATCATCTCATTAGATGCTGAAAAATCTTTTGACAAAATCCAACACCCCTTCATGAAAAAGGTCTTGGAGAGATTAGGGATACAGGAAACATACCTCAACATAATAAAGGCAGTTTACAGCAAACCAACAGCCAACATCAAATTAAATGGAGAGAAATTCAATGTGATTCCACTAGTATTAGGAACAAGACAAGGCTTTGTGTTCTTTCCATAACTACTCAATATAGTACTCGAAGTTCTAGCTAGAGCATTAAGACAACAAAAGAAGATCAAGAGGATGTAAATTGGAAAGGTAGAAGTTAAACTTTGGCTATTTGCAGACGATATGATAGTATACATAAGTGACCCCAAGAATTTTACCAGGGAACTCCTACAGCTGATAAACACATTCAGTCATCTTCAGGTACAAGATTAACTCAAAAAAATTCAGTAGCCTTCATATATACAAATGATAAACAGGCCAAGAAAGAAATCAGAGAAACATCACAATAGCCACAAATTACATAAAATACCTTGAGGTAACTCTAACCAAACAAGTAAAAGACCTGAATGACAAGAACTTTAAGTCTTTGAAGACAGAAATTGAAGAAGATATCAGAAAAATGAAAGATCTCCCATGCTCTTGGATAGGCAGGATCAACATAATAAAAATGGCAATCTTACCAAAAGTAATCTACAGTTTCAATGCAATCCCCATCAAAATCCCAACACAATGCTTCATAGAACTCAAAAGGACAGTACTCAACTTCATATGGAAAAAAAAAACAGTATAGCTAAAATAATCCTGTACAATAAAGGAATTTCTGAAGGCATCACAATCCCTGACTTTAAGCTCTACTATAGAGTCAAAGTCATAAAAACATCTTAGTATTCACATTAAAAACAGACATAGACCAATGGAATCTAATTGAAGGCCCTGGCATTAACCCTGCTTTGGGGATAAAGAAGCCAACATTGTTCAATGGATAAGAGAAAGCATCTTCAGCAAATGATGCTGGCATAACGATGTCAACCTGTTGAAGACTGCAAATAGATCCATATCTATTGCCATGCACAAAACTGAAGTGCAAATGGATTAAAGATCTCAACATAAATCCATGTACACTGAGAGAAGAGAAAGTGGGAGGTAGTCTTGAATGCATTGACACAGGAGACCACTCCTAAATATAACAGCAACAGCACAGACACTGAGATCAACAATCAATAAATGGGTCTTCTTGAAACAGGAAAGCTGAAGGCAAAGGACACAAAAAAAAAATAAGACAAAATGACAGCTTACAGAATAGAAAAAGATCTTCACCAACCTCACATCTGACAGAGGGCTGATCTCAAAAATCTATAAAAAAAAAAAAAACACAAGAAACTACACATCAAAATACCAAATAATCCAATTAAAAAGTGGGGTGCAGATCTAAGCAGAGAATTCTCAACAGAAGAATCAAAAAGTGGCTGAAAGACATTTAAGGAATTGCTCAACATCCTAATTCATCAGGGAAATACATATCAAATGACTCTGAGATACCATCTTACACCTGTCAGAATAGCTAAGATGACAACCAATGACAACAGCCTATGATGGAGAGGATGTAGAGTAAGGGGAACACTTCTCCACTGCTAGTGGAAATGCAAAATTGTACAGCAGCTTTGGAAATCAGTATGGCAGATTCTCAGAAAATTGGGAATCAGTCTACCTCAAGACCCAGCACTATCACTCTTGGGCATATACCAAGAGGATGCTCAATCATACCACAAGGATACTTGCTCAACTATGTTCATAGCACCATTATTTGTAATAGCCAGAACCTGGAAACAACCTAGATGACCCTCAACCAAAGAATGGATAAAGAAAATGTGGTACATTTACACAGTAAAGTATTACTCAGCTGTGGAAAAAAAAAACAACATCATGAAATTTGCAGGCAAATGGATGGAACTGGAAAAAATCATCCTGAGTGAGGTAACCCAGATCCAGAAAGACAAATATGGTTTATATTCACTCATAAGTAGATACTAGATGTAAATCAAAGGATCACCAGACCACAATCCACAACTCCAGAGAGGTTAGAAACAAACAGGACCCTAAGAGGGATCCGTAGATCACTCTGGGAAGGGGAAAGAGTTGGGAACTTCTGGGTAAACTGGGAGTGGAGGGAGGGTAAAGGAGAAGACATGGGAAAGGAGAACATGAGGCAATGGGATGATCATGTTGGGGGAGGGATGGAGTGGAGGAGCAATGAAAGAGATATCTTGAGAGAGGGAGCCATTATGGGTCTAGGGTGAAAACTTATGATAGAGAAATTCCCAAGAATCCAGAAGGATGACCTCAGCTAAGATCTCTAGCAATAGTGGAGTGGGTACCTGAACTGGCCTTTCCCTGCAATCAAACTGGTCACTACCCTAACTATCATCATATAACCTTTATCCAGTGATTGGTAGAAACAGATTCAGAGACCTATATTCAAGCACCAGGCTGAACTACAAGAGTCCAGCAGAAGAGAGTGAAGAGAGATTATAGAGCAAGTAGGGTGGGGGTGGGGTCAAGATCATGACAGGGAAACCAACAGACACTGATGAGTCAAACTTGTAGGAGCTAAGGGACACTAGACTGACTGCTAGGAGCTTGCATGGGACAGAACTAGGACCTCTGCATGTGGGTGACAGTTTTGTAGCCTGGTCTGTTTGTGGAAGCCCTGGCAGTGTGGCTAGACTCTATCCCTGGTGCATGAGCTGGCTTTTTGAAGGGCATTCCATATGGTGAGATGCCTTGCTAAGCCTTGATGCAGGAGGGGGTGGCTTGGCCCTGCCTCAAATGAACATGATAGGCATTGTTGACTCCCCATGGAAAGCCCCATTTCTGAGGATTGGATTGGGGAGGATTGGGGGAGGTAGGTGGGGATAGGAGGAGGGGAGGGAGAAGGAACTGGGGTTGGTATGTAAAATGAATAAAAATAAATATATTTAAAAACATGACAAAGAAAGCAATTATTTGAGTAGAAGCAATAGAAGTTGAGGTATGATTTATTAGTTGTTGGAAAGCTGGGGCTTCATGGGAGAATGCTGGGAAAAAATACGAAGATGAAAGCAGCTAGCAAAGAAGGCTCAGAAAGTGCTAAGTTCTCATTCATTCTCCTAGATGTTATTGCTCTTGGCCTAGTTACTTCCTGGTTTGGAAAGTTAGAAGTTTTATTGTTCATAGCCAAAGAGTAAATTAGAAAATGCTTTTCAGAAAGTTGAATCATTGACTGCTAGAACTTTTTCAGTCTTCATACCAATAGCTGAAACCACTGAAAGAGGCGTTCACATCTAGAGAGAAAGGTAGTAATATTTCGATATGAATTGTTTTTTTATATTTCAGGGCTATGTGAAATAACTGTAAGGGCATTAAAATTAAGGTGTAATTCATCTTCTCTAATTTCTTCCCTCACAGTTTGATTAGTGATGGGGAATCTCTTTTTGTCAGGGTATAGATTAATACCCTAGTGTGCCTCAACTCTTATAACTATATATATATATATATATATATATATATATATAGAGAGAGAGAGAGAGAGAGAGAGAGAGAGAGAGAGAGAGAGATGATAGATTTCAATACTTAATATAATATATTCTAATGCTAACATTCTTTTAATACACCCACACATATATTTCTCAATTGTCTCAATTGGATTCTGACATTTTTTTTTCAATGATTATGGATTGGAGTTTAGAATCAATCTGTTGACCTGAATAATAGAGATAAATTCAACTATTCCAAAGTATTGTCATTCTCCAGAAATTTATTTTCTTTATTTTTAGCTTTATTTATCTAGGGATGATTTGCTTTTTTAGACAACCCTAATTTTAACAATGATATTTATATATGGATGTGTTTATTTTAGTCAGGTCTATTATGCCCGTGTAATTTCTGTTAAATTTGACTACACTTCTTTTCATGACTACGGTCCTTTAACTGGCTTTCAACAAAATTCATACACTCTTGATGTTGGGATTGAAGCTATTTTTCCTTAAGCAATATGTGTCTTACAATAAGTATAATTGTATAATTCTAATTTATTTGGTTAGCAAAATATCACAATCAATAAAAAGGTTATCTTGCATTCATATAGACTTGAATTTAGTTTCTAGAACATGCAAAAAAAATCCATTGTGGCACAATTCTCTGTTGATCTCTATACTGGGGAGATGTAGACACCAAGATCCTCCCAGATTCAGTGGTTAGCCAGCCTAGTCTACGGAGTGAACTATATGGTGAGTGACAGCCACCACTAAAAAAAAAAAAAAAATAAATGTGAATGGTGTCATGGAAAGATGCCTTCCACTAGCACATGTACACTTTTGCAGACCCACAAGTCTTTACCCCCATCCATATGAATGTACACACACACACACACACACACACACACACACACACACATACACACAGGAGAGACAGAGAGAGAGACAGAGAGAATGGTCTAGGGCATCAAGTTTTCTGCATGATTAGTTTTATTACTATTTTAAAATATTTAACTGTCTGATTTTTTACTAATTTCCCTATGAATTATCATTTCATTAAAAATCATGAAATTTGGGGTTCATTTCATTTTACCCAGGTGCCACATTTCATGGAGAAAATAGTGAGAGATTAAAGAACCTTTATCTTTTCTTTTCTTTATTCATCAAAGCATTTTCAGAACTACATTGAATGTTAAAATTTTTAAGCTGAATCAAGTCCTTGTCTGTTACACAAATATAAAATGAGCATAGACAAAATTTTCTTTAACTCTTAATTTTACTTGGAAGAAGCAGTTACATATTAAAATCTACTTTATGTGCCTGGAGAGATGACTCAATGGTTAAAAGTACTGGTTGCTCATGCACAGGACTCAGGTTAAGTATCCATCACTCACATGGTGTCTCATAACCATCTATAACTCTAATTCTGGGGATGCAATGGCTTCTCCTGAACTATATGGGTACCAGTCACACACAGTGCACAGATATTTATGCAGGCAAAACATGCATACACATAAAAGACATAATTCTAAATATTAATTAAAGACAATTTTACCAAAAGTCCAAAAACCAGACATACATATAATTAAAATGGTAAGATACAACAGATCCAATGTTTCCACCAAGCCAGATCCTTAATATAATTCTCAGAGTTTAGCTCATGTGTCTTCCTGATCATCTCCTTCATGCAATATCACAAACCAACCAGAAACAGCCCAGGTTCCAGAACCAGTACACCAAACTTGTCTGGCATCCTCTGCATCGATCACTCTTTAGAATTCTACCAGGACACAACCTGACTATTCTGACTCAAAGGCCCATGTCAAACCACTTTTAACCTTTTCTCCTAGTGAACCTGCTCTTTTTTTTTTTTTTTTTTGGTCTGGAGTTTAGCTTAGTGAGTCACCTGACTGTCTCATACACCCACCCTCCCTACTCAGAAGGATCTAGCCCAGATTCTACATCCAGTGCACCAGACTATTTGGAACACCTCTATGTATATCTCAACAAACTTCAAGCCTTCTACCATGATCCATTATCTCTACTCTTCCAAACTACAGGCCCCATGTCATTTCTAACCCCAGACAGATCCAGCCTCACTGTGGGCTGATGCCAAGTCAAACATCTTGTCCTCCAACTCAGTCCCCAATGTGCACCTGACTTCATTCCACCTAAGCCATTTCTAAGTTCTTAGACTGATATGCCTCCATATTTTCTCTTGTCCTCCAACCTGCTCTGTCCATTTTAAAGTTAGAAGAACATGTCAAGATCTCATCACAAAAATATGAAGAATTACAAACAACATGAAAGTTCTAGCCAATAACTCACACCAAAATCTCAGTCCTATTAAAATGTTTGCAAATGGTTATTTCTTAGATCAACTCCAGGACACAGGGTTTTTTTTTTATGAACTTTTAATTCTGTCAAGATATAAAAAGCAAATAAAGTATTGAGAATATATGTTAGCTTATAACTTTATTTTTAGATTTCTTCTGCTTCATTTTTTCTGTATTGAAAAATATATTTCTCACATGATATTTTCTGATTATGGTCCCCTTCACCCTCTGTTACGACCACCTCGACCAGCAAGAAAGACACAACACCGAGCTCTTCTTTCTGCCATTTATTCAGGAACCTTGAACAATCTTCTGACCCCGGGGGAAAGCCAACCCACAACCTTTATAGCCTCTGGGTAGCCTACCCCAGTCTGCCACGTGGGTACTGCGGATAGGTCCAGGAGCACAGAAGCAAGCCAGATTAGGTCCAGGTACGCGGAAGCAAGCCAGATACTAGCCTTAGCCAAATAAGGAGTTGTTTATCTCAGAGAGCACTCATGGTCGGGAGGGTGGAAGGCAGAAGCCAGTGCCATCTTTAAGGCGCGGCTGTACGCAGCTCTCTACAGTTCCCCCTTTTTGTTTATTGCAACACGCAAGAGTAGAGGCCTTATCTCTGTAAGATTGAATCGGGGACATTTTACTGACTCTCACTTAGGCGTCAGCCACCCGAGGATTGCCAGACCCGTCCGATACCCTTTTCACAGAGGTGGGACTTGAGGTATCGACCCACATGCAATCAGGCATGCTCTCCTTGGGGTCCGATATGCAATGGGCCCCAAGTGCAGTGCTTAAGCCTCGCATCCCGTGCTAGGGAACTTAATGCTTCATGGTGGCCAACCATGCTTGAGGGGACTGGCCCGCCTCTACAGCTGTAAAGGCCTGAATGATCATGGCTGCATTGCAACGCTAAGAAATCCTAAGATGGCAGATATACCACAGGCAAACCAGAGAAACCAGCACCATAAGGCCAGCTAAAGCCCCTATGCCCGCCCATTCCTTAAGATGATTCATGGCCATCGAGATCCACGAGGACAGTCCCTCTGCCAGTCCAGCGTCCACTCGGGTAGAATTCATGGTGACAATGGCCATCCTCAATTGCTCCATCATATTGTCAAATTCTCCAGACCAATTACCTAAAAGATAGCTAGACAATTCTTTAAATTCAAATTTATATGATGTAATTGTGATATTGTATGCTAGTAACACACAGGCCAGCATATTTCCATCGAGACCCCAATTGGGCAAGCTGCCAAAACACGTCCATCTGTTCTTGGACCAGACCGATGTGTTGATTTACGATCATCAGGCCTCCTTTTAGCTGAGCATTTATGCCTTCTTGGAGATCCAGGGCTTGGGCCACATTGGCAGAAAGATTATTCAAAGTTTGTGCTGTTTGTACTGTATGACTCATAGCTATGGCGGCTGTGGCTGCCCCTGCAGCCGCAAGGGAAATAGCAGTAATAATAGCGGCAGTAATACCAAAGTCTCTCTTATTCCTGAACAAAGTCATAGCATGCGGGGCATCAACAGGTACAGGCACCCACGAACCAGCTTCCATACAGGCCTGACACCAGCTTTGAGTGTTCCTTGCTCGAAGGCGAAGTCTAAGTCCCTGCCAAGTTTCTCCCAGGACAGGATGGTAAGGCTGCCCGAAACTGCAAACCAGGGAGATACAAAGTCACACTCCTCTAGGAATCTCTCTAAAGTACTTTTCTTAACCTTTAATTTCTTTGAAAGGAGCAGCTCTTTAAGAGCCAGAAAAATTGGGTGTGAAGAAGTTGCGCCCATGATACTGGCAGCACTTTTGCCTTCACTTGCTTTCACTTTCTTTAATTTTCCCATCTGCTTTTGTTGCGGCTCTAGGTTTTCTTTTAATTTTCCTGTCCGCTTTTGTCACAGCTCTACTTTTTAATTTTCCCGTCCACTTTTATCAAGGTTCCCCAAATTACCTGAGGACTTACCGGTATACCACCCTGACAGCAAAAAGTTCTGAGCTCCACGAAGAGGCTGAGGGTCCCCATATGGGCCACCACTTGTTGCGACCACCTAGACCAGCAAGGAAGACACAACACCAAGCTCTTCTTTCTGCCATTTATTCAGGAACCTTGAACAATCTTCTGACCCTGGGGAAAGCCAACCCACAACCTTTATAGCCTCTGGGTAGCCTACCCCAGTCTGCCACGTGGGTACTGTGGATAGGTCCAGGTGCGCGGAAGCAAGCCAGATGCTAGCCTTAGCCAAATAAGGAGTTGTTTATCTCAGAGAGCACTCAGCATCTGGAGCGTGGAAGGCAGAAGCCAGTGCCATCTTTAAGGCGTGGCTGTACGCAGCTCTCTACAACCCTCCTCTGAGATCCACACCCAGGTCCTGTCCCATCTGAACTGTGAACTCACCCTTTTTGTCTGTAGTTTGAGGAAGAAGAAGGAGGAGGAGGAGAGAAGCAGAAGGAGAAAGAGAAGGAAAAGGAGAAGAAGGAGAAGGAGAGAAGGAGGAGAGAAGGAGGAGAAGAAGAGGAGAAGGAGGAGGAGGAGGAGGAGGAGGAGGAGGAGGAAGAAGAAAAAGAAGAAGAAGAAGAAGAAGAAGAAGAAGAAGAAGAAGAAGAAGAAGAAGAAGAAGAAGAAGAAACAGGCATTTAAAAAGAGTAAAATAAAATAAGGTAAGATAAAACAAAAGAAAGAAATCAGCAATAGGGCCTTACTGTCAGTCAACTTGGGAAGATCAACCAGTAACTTTGACAATAGCTTGGATTACTTAGTAGTTCCCATTGTGGCCCTTTCTTGAGCTATTGCAGGCAGTGGTGCAAATATAGCTTATAGGAATTGATAAATCAGTTGTCAAACCACCAGTGGAATGACCTCTGCTGGAGAAGACTCCCATTCAGGCAAGGATAACAGGACGACTGACTCTGGAAACTGCTGCTCCTGTCTGGAATTTCACATGTGCAGAAAAAGCTGTGGTAGATCCCCAGTACTTACACTAATTTCATACGATATGTATATGTAATCTCATGACTGCATCTCAGTCTTATGAGCACATGTATCTATGGATGGTCAGTAAAATGACTTCTCATTAAGCTGTATAATTTTGATATATAAAAATATAGTAGAATATGCTTCATAGCTAGACTTATTGTTCCATATGGACTGTAAAACACTTAAAAGCCTGTTTTTTTTTTTATATAGGCTAACATAAGAAAAATCACAATTTCCCCCAGTCTAAGACTTTTTATAGACAACTGGCTTATTCATAACTTTAGAGCAATTTTAAACCAAACTAAACACTTCTGTGAAGGCCTCACTAGCTTGACCTCCACAAAAAAATGCACAAAAACATTTTCTAAGAGGTCTATTGTAGAACCTAAGATACAACCCCAGTTCTTTGATTGCTAAAGTCAGGCTGATAACTCAGACCAGAGGCCACTGGCCATAAAAGTGCCAAGTCCCTGCCTATGTGTTGCCATGGTAAATGACTTTGCTCCTTATAGTCTACTCCAGGAATGTACTATGACTTTCAGAGGGCTTTCTAACTTTTCTTATATTTGCAAAGAGTCTCCTGTAAGAAGTGTGCAGATAGCCATGTAGAGAGAGAGGAGCTCAGATTATTAGAGCTGAGAAAATTAGAACTAGAGTAAAGAAATTCAGCCTCAGAATATGTATGACTCTTTTTCCCTCAGATAGATAGAAACTTATTTGTAAAGACCCTCAGACAAAAAAGTTTTATTCTCAAGACATACCCTTCAGATAAAAGAGTATTAAATTAAATTTTACTATGCTATGGTATATTCTACAAACCCTGTCTGTAGGCTTGGAGCAGAACTCCTCGGCATACAATATGGCCCCTTTGGCAAACAACTCCATTAGATGTAACCTGTTTCTGGCACTGGAACCTTCATTTTGTGACAAAGAGATATCCAGCTGAATGTGCCTCTCCCCAATTTGGCAATGCCATTTAGATCATGTTCATACATGTATATATTTTATGAAGCTGCTACTGTATTAGGTTCCATATGAAACTTCAAATGACTCAGTTTTAGCAGTCCCTCCACATATTACCTCACTCACCCCCATCTCCTTCACCCTCTTTGATCATTCCATTCCCTCTACTCCCTCATCCATTCATAACTATCTACTCTATTTCCCTTTCCTAGGAAGGTCCATCCCTCCACACTGGTTCTAACCTCTGTGGTATTATAAATAGCTTATTAAAGACAATTAATATAACAAAATAATCTAATACATACCATATTTGTCTTTTGGAGACTGAGTTTACTAACTTGAGATGACTTTTTGCTGGCTACATTCATTTACCTGTGAATTTCATTCTTTCATTATTTTCAGAAGTTTAGTAATAACCTTTGTGTAAATGTGGTTCATGACACAAGTGAAACCTCCAGTGCCAGGAATGGGTTACTTCTAGTTGGTTAAATTGTCAAATGTACACCATGGACACTTCAAACATCGCAGGCTATTGCCAGTGGTAATGGTTACTTTCTACAAATGGGTGGTAAAGCCATATAGACAAATACAGCTATTACACGTATCATTTTATATGGAGAAGTCAAGCTGGTGCCTAACTGGAGTCTTCACTCCTCCCGAATACTGTTCATGGTATTGGGAGGCACTCGACATTCTGACAGAGGAGAAAGATAACCACCAACACAGTTGCAAACACTGAAACCTGCGAAGGTGATTTGCTTGAAACCTGGTGTGTTGGTACAATAGCATCTCAAACAGTGCTGGAGCAACCAACTACTATCTGGTTGGATCTAAGGGCATCTCAATGAGATGGAAACCATTCATGACCTGAGACTTCTCAGGTGGCCAAGAATATGAGACTGAATACATCATGGACATAAGGGAAAGTCAAGTCTTACTGTCTGCTAAAGGAATGCAGCTATAAAATGACTCCTAATGACATTCTGCTATAGTCATAGATGGAACTAATAGAGTCTCAAAATGGACAATGTGTAGAGACTAAGAGATGTCGGAGAACTCAGTCCTAAATTGGATGTCTTCATCAAATCCTACCCTTAGGGTTCAGATACCTTTTCAGAAGAGGAAGTGGAAAAATTTTAAGAGTCATAGGAACAGATTGTACCAAAAAATGTCCTTCAGACACAATAAGATTGATGTATATATATAAACTCATAGAGATTGAGAAGCACACATAGGGCCTACACAGGTCCAAACCAAATAGAGACCCAGTACTAACAGAGTAATTTGAAGAAAGGGTCCACCTATAACCAAGAAGCTATATGCAATTGGTATCTGATTGTAAAGAAAAGTTAATTTTCTCCAATCTGGAGTCTCATTGGATATATTTACAACATGTCAGTGAAGCCGTGTTTGGGCATATTTTGTCTTTCTGGCACTTCGCTTGTACATTTTGGTTTTGAAGTTTTTTGAGATGTTTTTTATTATGTGAGTTTCTTGTTTTGTTTATTTGCTTGTGTTTTATTTCTTTGTTTTTTTAAAGAGGTAAAGATAGGACCTGAAGTTGGTTGAGTAGCGATTTGGGGAAGATATGAGAGAAGTTTGGAGAGGGAGAAAGTATGATCAGAATAGATTATATAAAAATATTTTTGTTTTTTATAAATAAAATTTTAAGGAAGAAAGAAAGAAATTGATAAGTGTAGTTGGTGTGGGTAGATCAGAGATCTAACCCTGGTCAGAGAAAACTTTATTATTTTTTTCTTTTTATGCTATTTTATTTCTAAGACATGGTTTCTCTGTGTAGTCCTGACAGTCCTGGAACTCACTCTGTAGACCAAGCTGTCCTGGAACTCAGAGATTCACCCACCTCTGCCTCCCAAGTGCTGGTATTAAACATGTGTGCCACCCCTGCCCAGCAACATTTTTTAAAATAAAATAATTAGAAAAAAAGAAACATGTGACTGTAGTTGGTGAGGATGGATCACAGATCTAACCCTGGTCCTCTAGCTAAATAAGTTTCAATACTGAAGAGTAAAACAGAGGACCCTGTGTGAATTGCAGCAGTAGGCAGTGCTGGGTGAGTTGATGTCTGAGAAGTTGATATAAAACATGTGGCATGCCTTCCAAGGACAGAAGAGACTGTCTTCTTGTGGGCAAAAGCTACTGAGACATGAGACCATGAGGGGAACAGATGCAGATAAATTAGCTCTTCACAATCAGCTTGGAAGTCCCTTCTCGAGCAAAGGAACAGGAAGTTTAAGGGCTTCTGTTTCTTAGGAGAAGACAGTCACCTCATTCAGCCTCACCAGTCTGCTGATCAGACTTAACATCTTAAACATATTTTCTTTTAACTATGTATGTGTCTACACTAGCACATGAAATACAGAAATCCACCTTCTGTGCATAGCCCATTACACTGCCCAGTGGCTCCCGTACAGCTCTGACAGCTTTGGCTGTCTCAGGGAACCACCTTAAGGATGTAAAATTTAGAAACTGCCACACATTGTCATGACATCTGACCTGGTTCTCATCACCTGGGACTGCTTAAAGGAATCCCCAGTCATTTGTGCTACATGCACAATGATGCTTTTAGAATGGTACTCTTGTACTTTGAAGAAGATAACTAAATCTAGGCTCCATATGCCAAATATAGCCTGGCACCAGCTGGTTGTAAATCTGTTCTCATCTCTCCAAGGGAGTTCTTTTTAAAATTCATGACTTGAAAGAATTCCTTGTGCAGTAAGCATGGTAGCATAGCTTTATGCAGTTGCGCTAGAAAGAAACAGTATTTATTTCTGTAATTTAATACTCTATTTTGAAAAACTAAAAAAAAATTAGCATAGATGTATATATCCTATAGGAGCAGGTAATGGAAATTTAACATGTATGGATGTCACACTCAACCTTGAAAATGTACATATAAGTAACTTTATACAAACAGAGCAGGTTATACTTAGGAGTATATGTGTATATAACTGCAATTAATGAAAAATGAGGCCATGAATTTAAAAGAAGGCAGGAATGTTTCAAAGTTTGGAGGGAAATGGGAATGAGGAGTTATTTTATTATATTATAATCTTAAAAATAGAAGAGAAAAAGTATTGAGCCTTTTCTAGAACTGTGTTTCTTTTCTGAGCCCATGATGACTTGTTTGACCTTTTTTGAAAAACTCTACATTTAGCTGACGTACCTCCTACAACATTTATTAGAAAGTAGACAAAAAGAAAAGAGAACAATTTGTATCAAAATAAAGCCTTTGCTAAATATTGAAAAATAAGTAGGGCTGCTTTGAAAGCTAAGCAGGAATGGAGGATATATAATTAGGACACTGAGGGACGATCTTTTTATTATTTTCCATGAAAAATGAAAGAGAAATGACTATAGAATGGTAGTGACAGTACACGTCATGAGGATGAGGGGTGGGAGACACAGATGCAACATGGTCAGGAGTGTCAGTCGATTTACAGAAGAGTAGGAGGGCCTCAGAAAGAGCAGAAATGTGCACCAGGACCTGCAAAGAGAACTACTATAAAACACAATCCCCAATATCCTGTAGCTGACCTCTTTGTGAGACACATGCACTTAGTGGAAAACCAGGAAGGTCTAATATATTGGGTCCCAGATGTAGTAGGTCTAAATATAAATAACAACCCATTAGGCAAAGTTCTTTTTAAAAAATTAAGCCAAATCTATTAAACTATGACATAAGTAAAAATATGACAAAGGAATTATTTTTATTTTTATTTTTATTTTGCAATACAATTCAGTTCTACATATCTGCCATGGATTCCCTTGTTCTCCCCGCTCCCGCCCCCCTCACCTTTCCCCCAGCCCACCTCCCATTCCCACCTCCTCCAGGGCAAAGCCTCCCCCGCGGATTGAGATCAACCTGGTAGACTCAGTCCAGGCAGGTCCAGTCCCATCCTCCCAGGCCGAGCTAAGCGACCCTGCATAGGCCCCAGGTTTCAAACAGCCAACTCATGCAATGAGCACAGGACCCGGTCCCACTTTATTTATTTATTTTTTATTTTCAAAAGAATTTTTTGTTTGTTTTCTGTTTTTTTTTTTTTTTTTTTTTTTTTTTTTTTTTTTTTTTTTTTTTTCAAGACAGAGTTTCTCTTTGTAGTTTGGTGCCTGTCCTGGATCTCGCTCTGGCCTCAAACTCACAGGGATCTGCCTGCCTCTGCCTCCCAAGTGCTGGGATTAAAGGCATGTGCTACCACTGCCCTACTGAAAAATTTATAATTAAGACATTACTGAGAGTCAGATATAGTTACAACTTATTTTATTATACTGTGTTTAGTGAGTTTATATCACATTTTTAGTACTTTGGAAATACATTTATTAATTTATAATTTCATGGAATTTAATACAAACAAATGCACTTTTAAAACAATATTTTAAACTTTGCATTTCTAAAATATAGATAGGCTTATTATTTTTAATTTCAACTCTTCTTTTAAATCTAGTGACTTGTAAAAAAAATTTCATGTGTCTCAATTGAATTATTTTGTCTTAAAAATGAGTATCAGTTAATGTGGTCTTACCACCACAAAATACCTAAGGGTAAAAAACAAACTAAAAATGATTTATTTGGCTCACAATTGTAGACATCTCATTCTGGGGTTGCATGACCCATAGATGTGAGCCTGTGGCAAATAAAAACATCACAGAAGAGAGGATATGTGGGAATAAAGAAACTCCCTTCTTGCCATGACAAGAGGGCTTAGGGACAAGATATATCCTACATATCCATGTGTCCAATGACCCACAATCTCTAATTAGGTCCCATCAGAATAGATTCCATTTAGATGTGGGTTCATCAATGTACTCATTCAATGAATAATGTTTTTATGCTTAAAGATCTGTCACCATCAAAGGCACTACCACCTGGGAGTCAATTCATCAACCTAAGAGTTGTAATTCAGAAGAATGCCTCCTCATGGCCAACTACAACATTGGGGAAAACTCTTCTCCAACTCTTGCCTTTGTATTCTGCCTCATCAGATGTAATTCTGAACCGCTGAAACAATTATTTGAAATTTAATATAAACACTACTCTAATAATTAGTTATTAAATTTAGGAAAATGCTAGGGGATTTTTGGTTAAATAACATATTTAAAAGTTTAGAAGTAAGGACTCAAGAATTGGCTCAGTGATTAAGGTAACTTGTTGCATTGAAGAAGATCCCAGTTTTTAGCATCCACATGGTTGCTCAACTACTCCATACTCCAGATCAAGGGACACTGACACCCTCTTCTTACCTCCCTCAGCATCAGGAGTACACATGGTACACATACATACATGAGGCATTCATATGGTGCACACACATGCATGCACTAAAACACTTTTATACACATAAATAATAAATCTTTGAAATAAAGCCAAAGTTTAGAAGTAGAACTTTTGAGAATTGGGCAAATAATGGGTTTTAAAAACAGAAATTTATAATAGCAGGTAATATACTTCAGCTAAGATTTTTATAACTTAATTCTAAAAATAGTTAATAAATTAATGTTTATTGCATTGCTCGTATTTATTCTGACTATAATACTAAATCTAAAATTTTACCTATTTATAAAATTTACCCCTCTCCCCTGAGAAATGTAAGTTCATTTATTTTTATCTCAGGAAGATAATTTAGCTTGGGCTCCTATGGTTACTTCCGGAGAATATGAAATGGCTATTTAAGCTAAGTTATTCGCTTGCTTCCCAATTTATTTCCCAATGTTTATGAAAATGAACACTAACATATTTTACCCTTTTGATTATATTAACATGTTATTCTTTTTTTTTTTTTCCAGGTTGTTAAGCACATTTTTTTTCTTGTCAGTTTATTTTTTTATTTTTATTTTTTTTTTAATTTTTATTTTGCAATACAATTAAGTTCCACATACAGGCACAGATTCCCTTGTTCTCCCCCATCCCGCCCCCCTCACCTTCCCCCCAGCCCGCCCCCCATTCCAATCTCCTCCAGGGCAAAGCCTTCCCCACAGACTGAGATCAACCTGGTGGACTCAGTCCAGTTAGGTCCAGTCCCCTCCTCCCAGGCCGAGCCAAGCGACCCTGCATAGGCCCCAGGTTTCAAACAGCCGACTCATGCAATGAGCACAGGACCCAGTGCTACTGCCTGGATGCCTCCCAAACAGATCAGGCCAATCAACTGTCTCACCCACTCAGAGGGCCTGATCCAGTTGGTGACCCCTCAGCCATTGGTTCATATTTCATGTGTTTCCATTTGTTTGGCTATTTGTCTCTGTGCTTTATCCGACCTTGGTCTCAACAATTCTCTCTCATATAAACCCTCCTCATTCTCGCTAATTGGACTCCCAGAGATCCACCTGGGGCCTAGTCATGGATCTCTGCATCCAGATCCCTCAGTAGTGGGATGAGGTTTCTAGCACGACAATTAGGGTGTTTGGCCATCCCATCACCAGAGTAGGTCAATTCGGACTGTCTCTCGACCATTGCCAGCAGTCTGTTGTGGGGGTATCTTTGTGGATTTCTGTGGGCCTCTCTAGCACTTTGTTTCTTCCTATTCTCTGGAGGGATAGCTCAGCCGTTAAAGGCTAGGCTCACAACCAAAAATATAACATGTTATTCTTAATCAAAATGGGGCTAAGCCAGATAAATTATGTGTACGTGGGACAGAACAAGTTCTAATTATTAGCACCTCCTTGGGGCCTTCGGTTGGTATACACATCATTTATGATGTTAAGGATTTGTAACTCACCACCGACCAGTCTGAGGATACACACAATGCACTGTCCTTACAGTGTAACCATTATAACCTGTTGCCTCCAAAACAATCCAAAAATCTTTTTCCCATCTGTTCTGTAAATTTATAATCTGCTCAGTTTCCAGTTAAATACTATGTATCATAGTCAGCTCTTTTTCTATTATTATATGTTAAGATCTTTTATTTTCAGTTACGTGTGTTTGTATGTGCCCAGGTACACATGATTGTAGGTGTTGGTGGAGGCTGAAAGAGGGCGTTGGAGCCCTTGGAACAGGAGTTAAAGACTGCTGTGAGCAGCTAACGTGGTCGCTGAGCACCAAAAGTGGGTCCTGTGAATAAACAGTACGGTATCTTAACTGCTGAGTCATCTCTCCAGCCCTCATCACTATTTTTACTAAATTTCTGTACAATGCTCATAAGCCAGAAATACATCACAAGAAATGTCCTTGATGACAGAGAAAAACAAATATCTTTTTGCTTCTATCTTCATACTATTTTTAAAATTCTCCCAGGCCTAATTCTAATAGCAGGAGAGAAAACTGATCGTAATCTTTTTCAGAATATTGTTATTAACATTTGCATAAATATATATTTCCCTTTTGGAATAAATTGCAGAATAATTTTAACATACAAGTCAGGAATAAGTATGATTAGAGAAAATCAGTAACTGAAGATAGATTTTGTGAAAAGATCCACTTTAAACATTTGATTTCCCAATCCCTTGACCTCTATTATTTTATCTTAAATGTTACCTGACCCTCATACAATTTCTTCATGCCCATACTTCTCATGATTCTCAGTATTCCTAGAGTATAGTGGTAAATGTCATACTTGTTCTATAAAACTTAGTTATACAGTAAACCATTCTTCAAATGATCTTTGTAGAATCTATATTGATAAAAAGAAAAGGAAATCATGACCCCTTAACTAAAAAAATATTGGGGAAAATAGTTACGAAAAGAAAGAATTGTAATAAAACTACAAATTTATTCATCTCAATATAAAGATGGTTTGCTCAATAATAATGCAGCAAATGATTACAAAAACTTTGAGTGCAATATAATGCACCAATGTCAAGCCCCTATAAAAGGAAATACAGGTCATTTGTGTATTCTATCCTGTGAGAGCAGAGTGCATAGTAGGTGAAATATATGGGAAGAATATTTCCAAGGTAATGGCTTTAAAAAAACAAATTTACTTTCAACAATAACAAACCTGAACTTATATATTTATAAATAGCTTAACATTGGAAAAAAATCAAATTGCAAAATAAATTTTGAACTAGAGGGAGTGATAATCATTTGAATACATATATATGCTTGTGTTCATGTGCATGTTATTGTTTTGCAATCCTATAGATACTAAACAAGGACTGTGCATATTTTGCAAGTACGAGGACTCAATTGTTCTCCCAACACTTGTGAATATGTATTAAAAAATGAGGAATGCATTGGGAGATCCATCAGTTTGTGGGGCAATGATTTGGCAGTTTCCTGATTTGAAACAATGCAGCAACATTTCTGGTTTGATTGACTTAATACATTGAAATTCACTAGTAAGAACATGACTCCTGATGAAAATAGGACTTAAAAAATGTGTGTCATACACTTAAGTGAAGTGTTAAATCTAGAAATTTTGGATATATTAAAAAAATCTTAAATAACGCCTTAACATGACAGTTCATGACTTTTTATATTCCTCTCAAATAATATGCAAGATAGTATTTGTGTGTGTGTGAGTGTGTGTGTGTGTGTGTGTGTGTGTGTGTGTGTGTGAGAGAGAGAGAGAGAGAGAGAGAGAGAGAGAGAGAGAGAGAGAGAGAGAGAGATCAACAATTTGGTTTTAGATTCCTTGGATAATCTAGAAAATTACTGTGGCATTTATATTTGTTTACAGTTAAGGAGGGCCTGATAAAATGGTTTCCTTTTGTGGACTTCTACTTTGCTGGTTTATTAAAAATGTGATGCAGGCTGCTGGAAAGAATTTTGACTTTAAATCTTTATTGATTATAGTCAGACATGAGGTCAAGCATTGTTCATGCAGCTTTCCCAACAAATCACAATGAAGCAGTAAGTACTTCCATGGTATGTTAAATGGAAACCTATGGGAGAAAGAGATTCATGGAAGGCAGCCCGAGGAAAGCTCTCTAGATACTCAACAATATTGAATTGGATTCTTGCATTAATGCAATGAATGGAGAAATATTGAAATGGCAAATAATAACAAGTGATATTAGTCCAAGAATGTTGTTCACTATTCTTTGTTGTTGTTGTTGTTGCTTTGCTGTTTTTTTTTTTGTTTTTTTTTTTTGTTGTTTTTTTTTGAGACAGGGTTTCTTTGTGTAGTTTTGGTGCCTGTCCTTGATCTCACTGTGTAGACCAGGCTGGCCTCAAACTCACAGAGATCTGCCTGGCTCTACCTCCTAAGTCCTGGGATTAAAGGCGTGTGCCACTGTCACCCGGCCTCATTATTCTTTAGAAAGATTTGCTTTTGTGAGAATAAAAAGACAAATATCCATTTAAGTCACAAATTAAGTTTGTGAACATGAATAAGTGAACATCTCATTTCATTTCTTCCAGAGTCAGGATGATCCCTAACTTAATTTTTAGATGTTAAAGATAAAGAGAATAGAGGTTAACTGAGAATTGATCAAAATATTTAAGTAATAATTGATCAATATATTTTTGAAAATTATAATTTGTTGTCTGTAATATTTTATAATCATTCATTGGTCTGATAACATAAATTTAAACATTTTGAATCAAATATCTATGGCATAAATATTATACACTCAGAAAAACCCAAATACTACCTTAGTCTCCATTCCAGTAAAATAGAGGTTACAAGGACACTTTCTGTGAGATATGAGGAAGCATATCCATTGTGAAGCCTTGAATAAAAGGAGGCGATAAGAACAACTGTGGTAGCTACTGATGGTGCTGTGACCCAGTGGGCTTCATTCTTCTCCAGAAGTCTTACCATGTCTCTTCCCTCTACTGGCCTCCTTATATCTCCTGCAACTCTTCCTCTGTCCATTACCAACTCTATGGATTCCACAACTTTCTTCTGACCTTGTTGATTTCCACATCTGTATCATCTTTTCAAGAGGTGACAATCACAATAAACATCACATCTTCTATACTAAACATGATTCTTTTTTATGAGAGATCATCTCCACAATCTTATTTAATAACGTAGTTTTTATCATGACTCACAAGATATTGAGGAGTTCAGAATTCTTGATGGAGATCCGTGAATAGGCAGCTACTAGAATTGCCTGAAAAAGCATTGGTGTGAGCACTGAGGGATCCCTGCACTGTGTGAACTTCAGGACGGGAATGCACAGTGGTTTAATCTGTGAATATCAACAATAGGGAGTATCTGCCCCACTTATCCTCAATCGTGAAATTCCTTGAAGCATAGAAAGAGTCTTTAAATAATGTTAGAGGCTTAAATTCTGACATGCAGTGTAATTTTTGAAATTACAAGTTCCATATATTTCATAAGATACGCAGATTGTCTTGTTATTTAGAAGCTAACTGCATAAAATGGCCAAGATGTAGAGATCCACTTGCAGCTATTTCTTAAGAGGAAAGCAAATGCCTATAGATGGTTTGAAAATTTAGACGTATCTCTGATAAAATAGGCTTAGTGTTTTTGTAGTTCAGTGTGAACAATAAGTATTTTTTTGTTATTCTGAAAGGATATATAGTGTACAAAGAAATATAAAGATAGAAAGAAGTGAAAGATGGAAGTATAAACGCTCATGAAAACAAAGTCTAAACATGGGATTACGTTAAAACCAATCCTCTTAACATTTTGCTATATTTGACTTAAAAAAGCAACAGTTCCCACTTTTAGTCCCAGCATTTGAGAGCAGAGACAGGAAGATAGCTAGGAGTTCCAGGCCAGTCAGACCTACATAGTGAGACCCTGTCTCAATTAAAAAAAAAAAATTCTGAACATGGACATTGTATATGGCAGCAAAAAGGAACAGTGACAAAACACATTTTAAGTAACACTCATGAAGCAATATTTTAAAAATTATAAATCTATTTATACAAAATTCATGTAATGCAAGTAATTCAGTAATTTCCATGTGAAAAAATATTTTTAAAAATATGCAGCAGTAGTAATATAGCATTATATATTAAATGTTCTCTGAATACAACTTTTCAGTAGGTTTTAAATAAATTAATAGGGTTTGCACAAGCAGAAATTTATTTTAAAAAAATCCTAAAGATTTTTCACATTCTCCAGAGGAAGCAGTGTGCTAGATTATTACAGAAAAAAAGTGATTCAACAAAATAAGTGTTGGCATATAATCAAGGCCCATTAAACCAGAAAATGAACAGGCATTGTAAAAGTGGAGAAACCTTGGTGTGAGTGAATGACAGACACATATCCCCCTAAGTCTTCTCTTATATTTGGCAGATGTTAACCAGAAAGAAATTCTGGATAGCATTCTGGAAATTCTTTGAAGCAAAAATTTTGACCTGGGTAAATTCTTTACCAACTACATGAGCTTGTCATAGTTTCCTGGGTTATGTTATATAACAAAGAATGCAGATTTCTGAAGATGCATTTTCCATTGAATGTACAACAGGAAACTATTGTTAGCATTATTTCATTTAGTTCAAAGTAAATGGCAGAAATAGTTACTAATTTAAGGATGTCCTAAGAACATGTAATAAGGTGTTTCAAAATAACAACTGAGGCAGCCTGATAGCAGATCAACAATGTGGAGAACATTTAATGGTCTATCAAATGAAGATTTTAGAGGAGAAATTACACTCAACTCTCAAAAGGTTATAGGATGCTCCTGATGTTACCTCAGACTGCAGGTCAGAACATTGGGCTGTCAGAAGGAGGGGGACAGAGTAGATTTGGTTCTTATGTGGCCAAGCAGAAAAGTCCAAAGATTGAGATGTATCTGAGCCAGCTGTGAGTGAACCTGCCAAGGGCTATTTTTGGAAAGGGACATTATTGATATTTTTTATGAGGCACAGATGGCTAAGGAGGAAGAAAGCACACTTGTACTTGCTATTCCTGGTCTTAGAACTGAACCACAAAGATGAACAATCTCAAAAGAGGGAGGAATTGGAAGCCCTGGACGCCAGCTGTCAGCAAGAAGGTTAGAAACAGCAGGAGGAGAAAACAGTCTCATCAGAGATATTAATGGAAAAATTCCCAAACCTAAACATTCCTAAAAACAAAACATAAGTATCTACTATGAAATTTGATCAGTTTAGATATGCTTAAGGAACAGAAACTAGATAACTAGGTTTCTAATAAAGTCAAATATCTTTATGAAATTTGAATTTTGTTTCACTCTCTCCTTCATAAGATTGGAGAAATATTTCAGGTGTAAAAGAAAAGACCAGAGTGTTTCCTGATACATTGGGATATCTTGCTTTCTGACTTCAAAAGCCTTTCGAAGATAGAGAAAATAAGTTGATTTTGAATGTAACCTGAAGTATTTATTATGTAGATCTGATCATTTTCATTTTTTCTAGTTTTTGTGTGATTTGAATGATCAAAATACCTTTACAATATATAATATGAATATAAAACTGTACAATCTACAAGAATTATCACTTAGGACAAGGCAATGGCCCACAATAAATATTAAGAAGCAACTGGAATCAACACAGTTTTATTTTAACTGTATTCTACCAATCAGTCTTGCTAACCTGCCATAGGTGTTTGCAAAAGAACAGGAGAAGGACATTTTTCCAATAAGGGGTTCAAAGTACTCTACATTGTGTCAAGATAATTTAGACATTTAAGTTCTTTCTCCAGAAAAGTAACTACTGTCAACTCCATTCATAATATATTATCAAATTATTTAAAAAAATAACCATGATATTTTATGTTTATTATGAGCTGACCAACATGTAACACCCACAGTATTTATGACTAAATGCAGAAATTAAGCTGCATTAGTCTTATTCTCCCACTTCCCAGGACCAGAAGAATTCACTGGTTATCATGAAATCATGGGCATTTGATCTTGTTCAAATTCTAAACAGCAGACTGGTGTGATGGCTCTGTGAGCAAAGAACTTGCAGCATAAGCCTGAGGACCAGACCTGGACAGGTGTGTAGCCTGACATCTTTATTACCAAGATTCCACAAGCACATGCAAGACAGAGATATAAGAATGCCTAGAAGCTCTGGGCTAACTAGCCTGGTGTACACATGATAAAACAAAAGAGACCTTGCCTCAAACACGGAGGAACAGGAGAACCAAAAAAGGAGCACGTCCTCTGACATGTCCTCCAAAGGCGTGTCATGCTATTTATACACCAATGTGCACTCACAAATGCAAACACACAGACACAGAGAGACAGAGACAGAGAGAGAGAAGAGAGAGAGGGAGGAGAGTATCAGCACTCAGGAGAGGAGTCTTAGGAATTGGTTCATTTCTGCCACCCACTGGGATACAGGAACTGAATTTAGGTGGTCAGGCCTGCAAGTAAGGGCCTCTACTTTGCTAATCTATCTATCTCATCATTCCAAATGTTTATTTCTTTATTTTTATTTATTGTATATTTGATAATACTTTTATTTTACTATATCATAAAACTGTTATACCTAAGATCAAGCAAGTATTTTAAAAGATTACACTTAGCAAAGCTGAATATTAATTAGACTATAAAGTATACTCCTTACATGTCATATGTAAATCAACAGCTGAAGCATTCATAAATATCTACATCATCTAAGTAGGGCAACATTTAAAAACACACATATTTTGAATTTTTTTTTTGCTCTGTGTCTGTATTACTAATTCTCTCTTATCACTTCTAATGTCAATAGTTTCAATGAAACAAGCTCAGGAATGAAACTTGTTATAAAAGTGGACTTTGGGGTGCATTAAAAATGATTGTGTGTAGACATCAGCACATTAAACCAGGGTTTGTAGAAACATATGCCAGCTGGCAGGGACTAAAGCCCTTTATTGAGTTTTGTGAGCAGGACAGCTTATATGTGCCCAACAAATACAATATTACACAAAAGATAAATTATTGCCACACTGCAATGGAAACAATTTAAAAGTGCGTGTGTGTGGAGACATATTCTTTTTTGTATTTTTCTTTTGTTTATCGTCAGGAAAGTCTGTTTCAGCATGTCTGTAATAGAATAGAAATTCTTAGTGGAGATGAAAGTAGATTTGCTTGTACTGAAGGCAAAAAAATATCCATCACTGGCTGTCAGGCAAAAGATGTGTGTGACACACAGGCAGAGCAGACTCATAGGATCAAGGAAATGGAGCTCATGCTATTAATAATTAGGTGCAATTTGTGTTCTGTATGTTCTAGAAGATGGAAGTCTTGTCTCTGTCCATGAAAAAGGTATGTGACATGATTCTAAATGTAGTCAGATAGTACAACTGAGGAAAGGTGTGCAAACCTGGGAACAGGGTGTGTCACTGTTTTTTAAATCCCCCTTTTAATAGTTTAAAGTTAATAGAGCCTTTAGTTCTTATCTGGTAAGCTTTACTAAAAAGGCAAAAATATTCTCTGAAGCCTATCTGGTCGCAGCCCACTTCCAGGCACCACAGTGAGCCTGCTCCTAGAGAAGAGCTGGCTTGGAACTCCTAGTTCCCCATCTCTCCTTGATCCATAGGACATGATGATTAGTATGTGCCAGCAGACTTCAGTTCTCTCAATAGGGAGAAGTACAGATTCTGTAAAGTCTTTCTAATTAAGAAGAAAAGAACTACAAAGAGAGGAAAACTTTCTACTTGAAAATACTGGATAAAATATTTTTAACTGGCTTTAAAGGTGGATCTATAAGTTTATAAGAAAGTAAGTAAACTCAGCAGGGGCCAAGGAGGGCCAGGACAGAACGTTAAAAACAAAGTCCTTGCAAGACTCCAGGTGTCCCGAGGCTTGGTGCCACATTTTTTTTTTGTGTGTGTGTGTTGAGTCTTGCATGCAAAGCGATACATGCCAAGCTGCTATGATGAAGCAGATATTTTTTTTCAACGCCTTAGAAAAGCAGTGCTGGTGTTTGCACACATTGTATTCAGACATTTTCAATCTCAGAACTGGGTTATACTGTAGAGATTGGACTTCTATTTAGATAAGTTAATTTCCAAAATAGGCATTCATCCTTGTTTAACAAGATGTAAATATTCTTTTGATGGGAGGACACAGCTATGTCATTTGAATAAATGAAGGCTAGCCTTTTTGTTTCTTATAACTCTGAAAGAATTAAGGTAGAAACTAAGGGCCACAAAGGAAGGCTGCAAATGGGGCCAATGTAAAGTTATAGCTGTAAGGGAAACATGTGTTACAAGGGAGGTAAATATATCTGGGCTTAAATGGATTTGTTTGGACTGGTTAAATTGCACAAATTTTTTTTTTAAAAAAATTGACACTGTCCCCAGATTCCTGGTATCTAGCCCTTGGATGGCTGGTACATACTAACCTGGAGTATCAAAGCCTCAAATAAGTACAGGTGGTATATGGGTTGTTTTAGTCATTTTTTGACTGATTGAGGCATTATGATGTTATAGATGTGGCCCATGTTCTTATGTTTGCTAAACAAGCATGGTATTAGTGATTTATACCCCCAGTGATGAAAGTGTGGTATTCCTCACGTGATCAGGAAAGGGAATAGACAAGCATTTAGTTATAATTCAATACTAGGTAAAGACATTAGTAAGAACTCTATTTGTCTCCCTCCATATACTGAACACATGCGTATACAAAGGTATACTATCCACACAACAGGATATTAAAGGGAACAACTGTGAGAAATGATGGAAGTAGGCTGTTTGGGAAATACATACATGTAACTTCAGAATGGCGGCTTCTCTTTTGTCCACAAATGAAAAATTGGGTAAAACTTTTGAGTGCACAGAGTTCCAGCATCACAAGGCTAGAATCATGTTCATAGGTAGTAGGGAAGAGGTCTAGAAGTCAGACTGCAGGAGCCTCTGAGTAGAGCTGAGACCATTTTTAAGACACTATATATGTCTGATTCTGCAAGCAGATTTTCTACAGCCATCCAAAGTGCCCTTACCATTCCTCTGGCTCCAAGCTACTCAAAATCCCAACAATTGTGATGAAACAGATTATGCGAACCAACAGAATCTTCTCACACAACATTTTTACAAGAAATGCCCTTGTCTGCTAGTTTTTTTTCTTTTAGAATATAGTCTTAACTGAACATGGGCATTATTATTCATGTTAAATTGAGTATGCATAGGATGTACCCAAGTAGAAGTGACTCCCTTATATGAATATATATGGGTTTTAGTAATTAATTCTCAAGCCATACTTTGTTTAGGGGAGGCACTCCATTTTTAGAACTATACTCCATTCTCTCTCTGTCTCTGTCTCTGTCTCTGTCTGTCTGTCTGTCTGTCTCTCTCTCTCTCTCTCTCTCTCTCTCTGTCTGTCTCATTCTCTCTTTCCCTTTCTCTCTGTCTCTAGTACTTAAAATAAGAAATATCTCCCAAATGCTCAGGATTGGTGTTTAAGGAAGTGGTCTAGGATTAGTGGAGGAAGCAGCAACCAGATCACTGAGGACAGACTTTGCAAGTTCATTGCCCTGTTTCACATCTAGTTCTCTCTTTCTTATTTTCAGCTGAAGATATGACCTGTCATCTTCCTCTTCTGGATACTGGCTGCCACACTCCCCTCATCAATATGAACTTCCTGTCTGTACTTTAAACCAAAATATAATTTTTCTCTAAATTTCTTTTGTCATATTTATTGCAGACACAGAAAAGTAACTTATATAATTATCTACCTGAAAATATACTTTCTCTACAGTGAATATTCTTCTTCACTTTTTCCTGCCTTGACTATCCCCTTTTACATATCTTTTCTTGTCTCCAAAAAATCATTGGAGACAATCATTTAAAGAGAGGGAATGTTTACTTGGACATACCATTATCAGAAGTTTGTGATAATGTTCTGTCGATGCTTGTACGTCGGTAAGAAGCAGATGATTACGGCAGGAGAGCATGTGTACCAGACAATTTGTTTGTTTTTCGTTTTTATTTTCACTATAAAAAATTAAGATTGTAATTTAAATTAAAAATTTATCTTTTCCTTTCCCTCTCTCAATCCTTCACACGTTCACCTTCTCATTCTCCTCCACCATCATGGCATCTTTGTTCAGTAATTGTCATTATATGCATATGTATATACATTTATTTTGTGAAATCTAACCTGTTCTGTCCTTATAATGCTACCTACATGTATGTTTCCAAGACTGATCATTTGGCACTGGACAACAAATTAGTGTTCCCTTCCCTTGAGAAGACCATATCTTCTGTTTCCAACTTTCCTCAGTTGCCTACAATTCTATATTTAGGGTTGAGGCCTGCTGTGGGATATTGTTCTGGATGCTATGAATGTGTGTTGCTCTGATTGGTTGATAAATAAAATACTGATTGGTCAGTAGCCAGGCAGGAAGTATAGGCAGGATAAGCAGACAAGGAGAATTCTGGGAAGAGGAAGGCTGAGTCAGGAGTCATTAGCCAGACACAGAGGAAGCAAGATGACAAGGCAGATCTGAGAAAAGGTACCAAGCCCACATGGCTAAATATAAATAAGAATTATGGGTTAATTTAAGTGTAAGAGCTAGTCAGTAACAAGTCTGAGCTAACAGCTGAGCAGTTATAATTAATATAAGCCTCTGTATGTTTATTTGGTTCTGAGCAGCTGTGGATTACGTGGGACACAGGAAACCTTCTAGATACAAATGATGCCAAAATGTGGGGGAAGAATTTTCACCTAAATCCTGAGAAAGTTTAAAAAAGAAGAAGAAGAAGAAGAAGAAGAAGAAGAAGAAGAAGAAGAAGATTTAAAAAGGAGCTAAAAACAGCTTCCTAGTTGTCTCTCTCAGACCAGCTGCAGCCTGTGGGCTTGAGCTACTTTATGGCAGGTTCACAGCATGTGGGCTTGACCTGCAGCATGGCAGATTCTGTTAGTGGTACACAGAGGCATCTCCAAGATGCGCAATACACTGGTGGATTCAGGCTTTGGTAGTACAGACAAAAAAAAAAAAAAAAAAGAGGTTTCTGGGATATACTCTGTTTTAATAAAAGCATAGACCCACTGCCTCCCAGAGTCAGTGGACAGCATGGCTCCCAGAGCTGGTGGTGAATAATATCCACCATGTTGGAAAGCTGAGATGGGTGGAGTCTGCGGCCAAGGCTGCTGCTTCAGTACTAGCCACTGCAGATTAAAGCAATAGATTCCTCTTTTGGAAGCTTACATGCTGCCTTCTGTTACTATAAAAGCTAATCTTAAGGGAGGAAGCTTTCATGTGACTTCCAGGTCATGGGGTCTTTGGGTCCTATATTTTTAAGTACATGGTATCTTCAGAAATAAATACTTACCTTTTTTCTCTGGAGAGTGATGAAGTGTAAGAGCCATAGGCTGTAGCTGGAAGATTTCCTGTGTTCTGGCCAGCTGGCAGTTGAAACAAATCTCTCCTACTTGCATCCCCCAAGTAAACACACAGAAGCTTATATTAAATATGAACTGGATGGCTATGGCTCAAGCTTCTTGCTAGATAGCTTTTATATCTTAAATTAGCCCATAACTATTTATCTATGTATTGCCACATATTCCGTAGCTTTACCTGCATCCTCTTACATGTTGCTCCTTGAATGGTGGGATGGTGTCTCCTCTACCTCTGCCTTTCTTCTTCCTGTCTATCTCCTAGATTGTCACCTGCCTCTAAGCTGCCTTGCCATAGGCCAAAAAGCTTTATTTATCAACCAATCAGAGCAACACATATTCACAGCATAAAGAAAGATATCTCACAGAAATAGGCTGTATGTTTGGGCTCTTGTATAGCCCTAGACAACAACTCAGAAGAGGACTTATCATGTCTGATATTGGAATTATTTGTCTTTGACTCTTGGTGGAAGCACCATCAGGTCAGATGACAAAAGTTCATTAAAACTAAATGTGTGTACTCATACAGTGAATTACAGGTAAGTATGATATTTTTAGTAAATAATAATAGTGGGATTACTTGTGGGCTTTTCAGGCATCATTATTTTATCTATCTCCCCTAAAGTAGATAGGAAATTGCACACTATAAAATGTTACCTGGAGTATTGACATGTGTTTTTAAGAGAAATATAAGCAAATTTAAAATCAAATATTAAGTAAATACTTTAGAATATATAAAAATAGAAAGAAGTCTCTATAAAAATCAGAAAATAAAGTATATATATATATATATATATATATATATATATATATATATATATTCCTCCTTTTTTATTAAGAAATTTTCTATTTCTGCACAAAGTGTCTCACCATAGGTACTAGGTTCCAAAAAGCCAGTTCATGAACTAGGGACAGGTCCTGGTCCCACTGCCTAGGGGCCTTCTAAACAGTTCAAGCTAAACAACTCTCTCTCGTATCCAGAGGGCCTAGTCTAGTACTATGGGGGCTCCTTAGCTATTGGTCTACAGCTCATGTCTCTCCACTAGTTTGGCTAGTTGTTTGTACTTTTTCCAAAGTCATGGTCTTGATATCTCTTACTCATATAATCCCTCCTATCTCTTGTCGATTCAACTTGTGGAGCTATGCCTGAGACCAAGCTGTGGATCTCTGCATCTGCTTCGATCAGTCAGTGGATGAGAGTTCTATGATAACGGTTAGGGTATTCAGCCATCTGATCACCAGAGTAGGTCAGCTCAGGTACCCTCCTGACCATTGTCAGTAGTCTATGGTGAAATCATCTTTGTGGATTCCTGGGGACCTCCCTAGCACTCTGCTTCTCCCTATTCCCATAGTGCCTTCATTTATCATGGTATCTCTTTCCTTGTTTTTCCACTCTGTTCCTGATCCAGCTCAAACCTCCCACTCCCCTAAACTCTCATTCCCTATCCCTTGCTCTCCATTACCCACCCCCTCACCCCCAGTTTGTTCCTGTAGATCTTATCCATTTCTCCATTGCTGGGCCATGCCTGTGTCATTCCTAGTGTTCTCCTTACTAGCTAGCCTCCCTGGAGCTGTGGGCTGCAGTCTGGTTATCCTTTGCATTACATCTAGTATCCATTTCTGAGTGAGTACATACCATGTTTGTTTTTCTGATATTTATTGAATCTATGAGAATTTATTCAGTGTATTTGGATCTTATTCACTTTCCTCCCCAGGATCACATCCCCTTCCATACATACCCGACTATATGTTCTCATTTTATTTTTCAATCCAATAAGGCTAATTTGTTTTGTTCATGTATGCTTGGAAGTATGTCAACCACTGGAAAAAGGTTGACCTACAAATGACCATACCCACAAAGAAATATTTCTCCATCTCCCAACAGCTATTAATTACCAATAGCTCCTCATCTAGGGTGGAATTTTATGTCCACCTCCCTGCTCCATGCTGTAATTTTGTCTGATTTGTGCTTGTTCAGGTATTGTGCATGCTGTCACAACCTCACTGTCACAGTATCACTATCACATACGCATTTTCCCTGTGATGTGTGGGAACTTTTTCTTTGCTGTCATCTTCAATCCTTTAAGCTAGAGTATGACCATCCTGGCAAGATGTTAGTGCAATAGTAATAAGAATGTCATGGGTATAACCAACCATTATCTCATTGTATTTTAGTTTTGCTCTACAAGATGGAACCCAGACTTGCTACTCTTACTGAGGCCAACAACTAGTGTCTTCATAAGTCATAGCCTCTAGAGAGGAATATACTCTTAATACTCCCCTAAATGAATTTAATAATGAATCACTGCCAAATGATTTATTGTTACAGTTATAGATTAGTGCAACTCTCAAGTCTTATCAAAGAAACTTCCTTTTCCAGTACATGGTTATTAACATAGAAACCCATAACTGGTAAAAAAATATAGATAATGCAAAACTTTTGAGTTTTTTATCTTAAACAGGAGATTTGTACCACATCCCCTCTTTGCAAAACTCAGGAATCATGGAAAAAAGTTTTGATAGGTAATATTTTAATAGAAGAGCTTTGTACAACATAGGGAAGTACTTTAATCTCAAGTTAAACACCAAGACCCAGAAAATTATTAATTCTGTTTGTCAAATAAGGACTTAAAAATAACAATTAAGAATATGCTAAATAAAAGAATTAGAAGTATCCTCAAAATAGATCATATGGAGAAAGTTGAATAAATAGGAAATAATGAATGTTAGAATGTAAAAACAAAACTTAGAGAATTTGCTGGAAAAATATATAACAGACTTGTAACTTCAGTAGACAGGACAGATGAACTGAAAAGCTAGTTAAAAAAATATAGAGAAAATGAAATAAAAGTCATAGCACACTGATAGAAAGGGTAGAATATATTATGTAAACAGATTTAGCGTATGTGAAATTGCATCCCAGAACAGTGTGAGGGTTATCAGACAGATTAACATATTTGATATAAACATATAAGACCTAAGCAGCTCCCAGTCTGAAAAAAAAATACACATTGTGCAACAGCTATGAGAAAGGTGAAGAAAACCAAACTGAATGAATACAAAAATATAAGTAAATGAAGTTCCACATACTTTAGAATATCATCAAACTGCTGAAAAAACAAAGAAAAAGAGGCAGGTAGAATGCAAATTAAAACAGCAGAAACAGATGATAAAACACTGTCAAAAGTGTATTTGAACAGCAAGACTTGTATACAGTATTCCATAAGAAATCTGAACTAGTTTGTTTAAAAATTCTAAAACCACAAGTACTTAATTTAGACTATGCAAAATAATTTCAGATAAATGACAAATGAGAAAATGTTATAAGTATTCCAGCTAAAGAAAAGAAATCACAGGAGGAAATATGCACTTGTAGAAGAGAAAACACAAACACAGAAGATGGATGAATATGTTAGGGAATACAAAGCAGTGTTGAGTCAAAGAAAAAATAACAATTATTTTCCAACGAATAACATAAACAGAAGTGATATTTGTGCCCATTGTAAAATGGGGACATAAGGTCACATTAAAATAGATCCATTCAGAGTTGAAGTGACATTAGTTGTAGTACACATGAGTTACCCCATGTAACATTAACTATTAAAACAAACATGTGCTATAGTGTAATATTAATCATCAAAAAGTACATGGGAGGATGTATAGTTAGATGTTAACAAAGGACAAAATGTTGCATCAAATTCTATTAAGTTAAAACATAAAAATGGAAGACAAAAATATGAGTAACAGATGGTCAAAAAATAACTAATAGTAATATTGAAAAGTTCAACTATGTTAGTAACTCCTTTAAGTAAGTGGTGAATAATATTAAAAATGAAGAGCATCATATGAGGTCTTTATAGGCTATGTGGAAGGAGAATATTAAACAGAAGGATGGGAGGACAAGATAAAAGATACCATCTAGCCAGGTGGTGGTGACACATGCCTTTAATCCCAGCACTCAGGAGGCAGAGCCAGGCAGATCTGTATGGGTTCAAGGCCAGCCTAGTCTACAGAGCAGGATCCAGGAGAGGTACCAAAGCTACACAGAAAACCCCTGTCTTGAAAAAAAAAAAGAGAGCATCTATGATTCTATGACCCAAAATAAGGGATATTTGCATGACTATAATATTAGACAACTAAAATCCTAAAATATATTTCTATAGTAAAAAGTAGAAAACAATACTTCAAAATTATGATAGGAACTGATGATATTATGAAGTGATCACTAATCACTCAGTTCATCTAACCTACCAAGCATCTTACAACATCCTAGCTTATTTTGCTTAGTCTCAGAATATTCCCAAATTCTTCTACTGGGAAAATGTCTCCAATATAATGTTACTTCAAAACAAGTGAACACTCCATGCAAGTATCTCCACAAATATCCCATACTCATGGACTCTAAAAACCAATTATCTTCATAGAAATGCATAAGTGGAGTATGTCAGAACACAGCTTATGAATGAAGCTGTGTGAGGAGATTTCTGAGACTTTGTAAGAAAACTCCAAGTAAACAAGAGTCTTTTAACCTCTATTCCTCCATAATATAGGTTGTTCTTGAAATGTGGTTTCATGCCCCTCCCAAGCATAATAGTAGGAGTGGATTTTATTTTAGAATACTCATCATCCACTCATTAATATTCGGAAGGATGTTTTCAAGTAGAGTTGTCCTCCTTACTATATACAACCTAAATTATGTG
>NW_026737520.1:0-38565 GCF_949786415.1 Peromyscus eremicus | reverse complement strand
GAAACTGACAAGAACAGTAGCTTCTCTTCAGTCCAATACACTGTACTTGCTGGGAACAGACGCGAGTGCTATTTGCACTGTGTATGGCAATGGGAGCGCAATAGTGACTCTTCTTAGCAGAAAACAACTCTTGCTCGTAGGACCAGAAACTGCATGGGATTCAACTCCGTTTAGGACTGGGAAACAAACGCTAGCTCGCCTTGCAAGAAACACACTCTGCTTTTGAGAAAACAGCACTCTTCTACTCTCCTGTGTTTCCTATAGGGCCAGAACAGTGAGCTTGCTCAGAACAAAAGAACTGTGCTTCCTACACACACGGGGCATATCTAGTTCAACTCTGCTTAGGAAACTGACAAGAACAGTAGCTTCTCTTCAGTCCAATACACTGTACTTGCTGGGAACAGACGCGAGTGCTATTTGCACTGTGTATGGCAATGGGAGTGCAATAGTGACTCTTCTTAGCAGAAAACAACTCTTGCTCGTAGGACCAGAAACTGCATGGGATTCAACTCCGTTTAGGACTGGGAAACAAACGCTAGCTGGCCTTGCAAGAAACACACTCTGCTTTTGAGAAAACAGCACTCTTCTACTCTCCTGTGTTTCCTATAGGGCCAGAACAGTGAGCTTGCTCAGAACAAAAGAACTGTGCTTCCTACACACACGGGGCATATCTAGTTCAACTCTGCTTAGGAAACTGACCAGAACAGTAGCTTCTCTTCAGTCCAATACACTGTACTTGCTGGGAACAGACGCGAGTGCTATTTGCACTGTGTATGGCAATGGGAGCGCAATAGTGACTCTTCTTAGCAGAAAACAACTCTTGCTCGTAGGACCAGAAACTGCATGGGATTCTACTCCGTTTAGGACTGGGAAACAAACGCTAGCTCGCCTTGCAAGAAACACACTCTGCTTTTGAGAAAACAGCACTCTTCTACTCTCCTGTGTTTCCTATAGGGCCAGAACAGTGAGCTTGCTCAGAACAAAAGAACTGTGCTTCCTACACACACGGGGCATATCTAGTTCAACTCTGCTTAGGAAACTGACCAGAACAGTAGCTTCTCTTCAGTCCAATACACTGTACTTGCTGGGAACAGACGCGAGTGCTATTTGCACTGTGTATGGCAATGGGAGCGCAATAGTGACTCTTCTTAGCAGAAAACAACTCTTGCTCGTAGGACCAGAAACTGCATGGGATTCAACTCCGTTTAGGACTGGGAAACAAACGCTAGCTCGCCTTGCAAGAAACACACTCTGCTTTTGAGAAAACAGGACTCTTCTACTCTCCTGTGTTTCCTATAGGGCCAGAACAGTGAGCTTGCTCAGAACCAAAGAACTGTGCTTCCTACACACACGGGGCATATCTAGTTCAACTCTGCTTAGGAAACTGACCAGAACAGTAGCTTCTCTTCAGTCCAATACACTGTACTTGCTGGGAACAGACGCGAGTGCTATTTGCACTGTGTATGGCAATGGGAGCGCAATAGTGACTCTTCTTAGCAGAAAACAACTCTTGCTCGTAGGACCAGAAACTGCATGGGATTCAACTCCGTTTAGGACTGGGAAACAAACGGTAGCTCGCCTTGCAAGAAACACACTCTGCTTTTGAGAAAACAGCACTCTTCTACTCTCCTGTGTTTCCTATAGGGCCAGAACAGTGAGCTTGCTCAGAACCAAAGAACTGTGCTTCCTACACACACGGGGCATATCTAGTTCAACTCTGCTTAGGAAACTGACAAGAACAGTAGCTTCTCTTCAGTCCAATACACTGTACTTGCTGGGAACAGACGCGAGTGCTATTTGCACTGTGTATGGCAATGGGAGCGCAATAGTGACTCCTCTTAGCAGAAAACAACTCTTGCTCGTAGGACCAGAAACTGCATGGGATTCAACTCCGTTTAGGACTGGGAAACAAACGCTAGCTCGCCTTGCAAGAAACACACTCTGCTTTTGAGAAAACAGCACTCTTCTACTCTCCTGTGTTTCCTATAGGGCCAGAACAGTGAGCTTGCTCAGAACAAAAAAACTGTGCTTCCTACACACACGGGGCATATCTAGTTCAACTCTGCTTAGGAAACTGACAAGAACAGTAGCTTCTCTTCAGTCCAATACACTGTACTTGCTGGGAACAGACGCGAGTGCTATTTGCACTGTGTATGGCAATGGGAGCGCAATAGTGACTCTTCTTAGCAGAAAACAACTCTTGCTCGTAGGACCAGAAACTGCATGGGATTCAACTCCGTTTAGGACTGGGAAACAAACGCTAGCTCTCCTTGCAAGAAACACACTCTGCTTTTGAGAAAACAGCACTCTTCTACTCTCCTGTGTTTCCTATAGGGCCAGAACAGTGAGCTTGCTCAGAACAAAAGAACTGTGCTTCCTACACACACGGGGCATATCTAGTTCAACTCTGCTTAGGAAACTGACCAGAACAGTAGCTTCTCTTCAGTCCAATACACTGTACTTGCTGGGAACAGACGCGAGTGCTATTTGCACTGTGTATGGCAATGGGAGCGCAATAGTGACTCTTCTTAGCAGAAAACAACTCTTGCTCGTAGGACCAGAAACTGCATGGGATTCAACTCCGTTTAGGACTGGGAAACAAACGCTAGCTGGCCTTGCAAGAAACACACTCTGCTTTTGAGAAAACAGCACTCTTCTACTCTCCTGTGTTTCCTATAGGGCCAGAACAGTGAGCTTGCTCAGAACCAAAGAACTGTGCTTCCTACACACACGGGGCATATCTAGTTCAACTCTGCTTAGGGAAACTGACCAGAACAGTAGCTTCTCTTCAGTCCAATACACTGTACTTGCTGGGAACAGACGCGAGTGCTATTTGCACTGTGTATGGCAATGGGGAGCGCAATAGTGACTCTTCTTAGCAGAAAACAACTCTTGCTCGTAGGACCAGAAACTGCATGGGATTCTACTCCGTTTAGGACTGGGAAACAAACGCTAGCTCGCCTTGCAAGAAACACACTCTGCTTTTGAGAAAAACAGCACTCTTCTACTCTCCTGTGGTTTCCTATAGGGCCAGAACAGTGAGCTTGCTCAGAACCAAAGAACTGTGCTTCCTACACACACGGGGCATATCTAGTTCAACTCTGCTTAGGAAACTGACCAGAACAGTAGCTTCTCTTCAGTCCAATACACTGTACTTGCTGGGAACAGACGCGAGTGCTATTTGCACTGTGTATGGCAATGGGAGCGCAATAGTGACTCTTCTTAGCAGAAAACAACTCTTGCTCGTAGGACCAGAAACTGCATGGGATTCAACTCCGTTTAGGACTGGGAAACAAACGCTAGCTCGCCTTGCAAGAAACACACTCTGCTTTTGAGAAAACAGCACTCTTCTACTCTCCTGTGTTTCCTATAGGGCCAGAACAGTGAGCTTGCTCAGAACCAAAGAACTGTGCTTCCTACACACACGGGGCATATCTAGTTCAACTCTGCTTAGGAAACTGACCAGAACAGTAGCTTCTCTTCAGTCCAATACACTGTACTTGCTGGGAACAGACGCGAGTGCTATTTGCACTGTGTATGGCAATGGGAGCGCAATAGTGACTCTTCTTAGCAGAAAACAACTCTTGCTCGTAGGACCAGAAACTGCATGGGATTCTACTCCGTTAGGACTGGGAAACAAACGCTAGCTCGCCTTGCAAGAAACACACTCTGCTTTTGAGAAAACAGCACTCTTCTACTCTCCTGTGTTTCCTATATGGCCAGAACAGTGAGCTTGCTCAGAACAAAAGAACTGTGCTTCCTACACACACGGGGCATATCTAGTTCAACTCTGCTTAGGAAACTGACCAGAACAGTAGCTTCTCTTCAGTCCAATACACTGTACTTGCTGGGAACAGACGCGAGTGCTATTTGCACTGTGTATGGGCAATGGGAGCGCAATAGTGACTCTTCTTAGCAGAAAACAACTCTTGCTCGTAGGACCAGAAACTGCATGGGATTCAACTCCGTTTAGGACTGGGAAACAAACGCTAGCTCGCCTTGCAAGAAACACACTCTGCTTTTGAGAAAACAGCACTCTTCTACTCTCCTGTGTTTCCTATAGGGCCAGAACAGTGAGCTTGCTCAGAACAAAAGAACTGTGCTTCCTACACACACGGGGCATATCTAGTTCAACTCTGCTTAGGAAACTGACCAGAACAGTAGCTTCTCTTCAGTCCAATACACTGTACTTGCTGGGAACAGACGCGAGTGCTATTTGCACTGTGTATGGCAATGGAGCACAATAGTGACTCTTCTTAGCAGAAAACAACTCGTTGCTCGTAGGACCAGAAACTGCAATGGGATTCAACTCCGTTTAGGACTGGGAAACAAACAAACGCTAGCTCGCCTTGCAAGAAACACACTCTGCTTTTGAGAAAACAGCACTCTTCTACTCTCCTGTGTTTCCTATAGGGCCAGAACAGTGAGCTTGCTCAGAACCAAAGAACTGTGCTTCCATACACACACGGGGCATATCTAGTTCAACTCTGCTTAGGAAACTGACCAGAACAGTAGCTTCTCTTCAGTCCAATACACTGTACTTGCTGGAACAGACGCGAGTGCTATTTGCACTGTGTATGGCAATGGGAGCGCAATAGTGACTCTTCTTAGCAGAAAACAACTCTTGCTCGTAGGACCAGAAACTGCATGGGATTCAACTCCGTTTAGGACTGGGAAACAAACGCTAGCTCGCCTTGCAAGAAACACACTCTGCTTTTGAGAAAACAGCACTCTTCTACTCTCCTGTGTTTCCTATAGGGCCAGAACAGTGAGCTTGCTCAGAACCAAAGAACTGTGCTTCCTACACACACGGGGCATATCTAGTTCAACTCTGCTTAGGAAACTGACAAGAACAGTAGCTTCTCTTCAGTCCAATACACTGTACTTGCTGGGAACAGACGCGAGTGCTATTTGCACTGTGTATGGCAATGGGAGCGCAATAGTGACTCCTCTTAGCAGAAAACAACTCTTGCTCGTAGGACCAGAAACTGCATGGGATTCAACTCCGTTTAGGACTGGGAAACAAACGCTAGCTCGCACTTGCAAGAAACACACTCTGCTTTTGAGAAAACAGCACTCTTCTACTCTCCTGTGTTTCCTATAGGGCCAGAACAGTGAGCTTGCTCAGAACAAAAAAAACTGTGCTTCCTACACACACGGGGCATATCTAGTTCAACTCTGCTTAGGAAACTGACAAGAACAGTAGCTTCTCTTCAGTCCAATACACTGTACTTGCTGGGAACAGACGCGAGTGCTATTTGCACTGTGTATGGCAATGGGAGCGCAATAGTGACTCTTCTTAGCAGAAAACAACTCTTGCTCGTAGGACCAGAAACTGCATGGGATTCAACTCCGTTTAGGACTGGGAAACAAACGCTAGCTCGCCTTGCAAGAAACACACTCTGCTTTTGAGAAAACAGCACTCTTCTACTCTCCTGTGTTTCCTATAGGGCCAGAACAGTGAGCTTGCTCAGAACAAAAGAACTGTGCTTCCTACACACACGGGGCATATCTAGTTCAACTCTGCTTAGGAAACTGACAAGAACAGTAGCTTCTCTTCAGTCCAATTACACTGTACTTGCTGGGAACAGACGCGAGTGCTATTTGCACTGTGTATGGCAATGGGAGCGCAATAGTGACTCTTCTTAGCAGAAAACAACTCTTGCTCGTAGGACCAGAAACTGCATGGGATTCAACTCCGTTTAGGACTGGGAAACAAACGCTAGCTCGCCTTGCAAGAAACACACTCTGCTTTTGAGAAAACAGCACTCTTCTACTCTCCTGTGTTTCCTATAGGGCCAGAACAGTGAGCTTGCTCAGAACCAAAGAACTGTGCTTCCTACACACACGGGGCATATCTAGTTCAACTCTGCTTAGGAAACTGACCAGAACAGTAGCTTCTCTTCAGTCCAATACACTCTACTTGCTGGGAACAGACGCGAGTGCTATTTGCACTGTGTATGGCAATGGGAGCGCAATAGTGACTCTTCTTAGCAGAAAACAACTCTTGCTCGTAGGACCAGAAACTGCATGGGATTCTACTCCGTTTAGGACTGGGAAACAAACGCTAGCTCGCCTTGCAAGAAACACACTCTGCTTTTGAGAAAACAGCACTCTTCTACTCTCCTGTGTTTCCTATAGGGCCAGAACAGTGAGCTTGCTCAGAACCAAAGAACTGTGCTTCCTACACACACGGGGCATATCTAGTTCAACTCTGCTTAGGAAACTGACCAGAACAGTAGCTTCTCTTCAGTCCAATACACTGTACTTGCTGGGAACAGACGCGAGTGCTATTTGCACTGTGTATGGCAATGGGAGCGCAATAGTGACTCTTCTTAGCAGAAAACAACTCTTGCTCGTAGGACCAGAAACTGCATGGGATTCAACTCCGTTTAGGACTGGGAAACAAACGCTAGCTCGCCTTGCAAGAAACACACTCTGCTTTTGAGAAAACAGCACTCTTCTACTCTCCTGTGTTTCCTATAGGGCCAGAACAGTGAGCTTGCTCAGAACCAAAGAACTGTGCTTCCTACACACACGGGGCATATCTAGTTCAACTCTGCTTAGGAAACTGACCAGAACAGTAGCTTCTCTTCAGTCCAATACACTGTACTTGCTGGGAACAGACGCGAGTGCTATTTGCACTGTGTATGGCAATGGGAGCGCAATAGTGACTCTTCTTAGCTGAAAACAACTCTTGCTCGTAGGACCAGAAACTGCATGGGATTCTACTCCGTTTAGGACTGGGAAACAAACGCTAGCTCGCCTTGCAAGAAACACACTCTGCTTTTGAGAAAACAGCACTCTTCTACTCTCCTGTGTTTCCTATAGGGCCAGAACAGTGAGCTTGCTCAGAACAAAAGAACTGTGCTTCCTACACACACGGGGCATATCTAGTTCAACTCTGCTTAGGAAACTGACCAGAACAGTAGCTTCTCTTCAGTCCAATACACTGTACTTGCTGGGAACAGACGCGAGTGCTATTTGCACTGTGTATGGCAATGGGAGCGCAATAGTGACTCTTCTTAGCAGAAAACAACTCTTGCTCGTAGGACCAGAAACTGCATGGGATTCAACTCCGTTTAGGACTGGGAAACAAACGCTAGCTGGCCTTGCAAGAAACACACTCTGCTTTTGAGAAAACAGCACTCTTCTACTCTCCTGTGTTTCCTATAGGGCCAGAACAGTGAGCTTGCTCAGAACAAAAGAACTGTGCTTCCTACACACACGGGGCATATCTAGTTCAACTCTGCTTAGGAAACTGACCAGAACAGTAGCTTCTCTTCAGTCCAATACACTGTACTTGCTGGGAACAGACGCGAGTGCTATTTGCACTGTGTATGGCAATGGGAGCGCAATAGTGACTCTTCTTAGCAGAAAACAACTCTTGCTCGTAGGACCAGAAACTGCATGGGATTCAACTCCGTTTAGGACTGGGAAACAAACGCTAGCTGGCCTTGCAAGAAACACACTCTGCTTTTGAGAAAACAGCACTCTTCTACTCTCCTGTGTTTCCTATAGGGCCAGAACAGTGAGCTTGCTCAGAACAAAAGAACTGTGCTTCCTACACACACGGGGCATATCTAGTTCAACTCTGCTTAGGAAACTGACCAGAACAGTAGCTTCTCTTCAGTCCAATACACTGTACTTGCTGGGAACAGACGCGAGTGCTATTTGCACTGTGTATGGCAATGGGAGCGCAATAGTGACTCTTCTTAGCAGAAAACAACTCTTGCTCGTAGGACCAGAAACTGCATGGGATTCTACTCCGTTTAGGACTGGGAAACAAACGCTAGCTCGCCTTGCAAGAAACACACTCTGCTTTTGAGAAAACAGCACTCTTCTACTCTCCTGTGTTTCCTATAGGGCCAGAACAGTGAGCTTGCTCAGAACCAAAGAACTGTGCTTCCTACACACACGGGGCATATCTAGTTCAACTCTGCTTAGGAAACTGACCAGAACAGTAGCTTCTCTTCAGTCCAATACACTGTACTTGCTGGGAACAGACGCGAGTGCTATTTGCACTGTGTATGGCAATGGGAGCGCAATAGTGACTCTTCTTAGCAGAAAACAACTCTTGCTCGTAGGACCAGAAACTGCATGGGATTCAACTCCGTTTAGGACTGGGAAACAAACGCTAGCTCGCCTTGCAAGAAACACACTCTGCTTTTGAGAAAACAGCACTCTTCTACTCTCCTGTGTTTCCTATAGGGCCAGAACAGTGAGCTTGCTCAGAACCAAAGAACTGTGCTTCCTACACACACGGGGCATATCTAGTTCAACTCTGCTTAGGAAACTGACCAGAACAGTAGCTTCTCTTCAGTCCAATACACTGTACTTGCTGGGAACAGACGCGAGTGCTATTTGCACTGTGTATGGCAATGGGAGCGCAATAGTGACTCTTCTAAGCAGAAAACAACTCTTGCTCGTAGGACCAGAAACTGCATGGGATTCAACTCCGTTTAGGACTGGGAAACAAACGCTAGCTCGCCTTGCAAGAAACACACTCTGCTTTTGAGAAAACAGCACTCTTCTACTCTCCTGTGTTTCCTATAGGGCCAGAACAGTGAGCTTGCTCAGAACAAAAGAACTGTGCTTCCTACACACACGGGGCATATCTAGTTCAACTCTGCTTAGGAAACTGACCAGAACAGTAGCTTCTCTTCAGTCCAATACACTGTACTTGCTGGGAACAGACGCGAGTGCTATTTGCACTGTGTATGGCAATGGGAGCGCAATAGTGACTCCTCTTAGCAGAAAACAACTCTTGCTCGTAGGACCAGAAACTGCATGGGATTCAACTCCGTTTAGGACTGGGAAACAAACGCTAGCTGGCCTTGCAAGAAACACACTCTGCTTTTGAGAAAACAGCACTCTTCTACTCTCCTGTGTTTCCTATAGGGCCAGAACAGTGAGCTTGCTCAGAACAAAAGAACTGTGCTTCCTACACACACGGGGCATATCTAGTTCAACTCTGCTTAGGAAACTGACAAGAACAGTAGCTTCTCTTCAGTCCAATACACTGTACTTGCTGGGAACAGACGCGAGTGCTATTTGCACTGTGTATGGCAATGGGAGCGCAATAGTGACTCTTCTTAGCAGAAAACAACTCTTGCTCGTAGGACCAGAAACTGCATGGGATTCAACTCCGTTTAGGACTGGGAAACAAACGCTAGCTGGCCTTGCAAGAAACACACTCTGCTTTTGAGAAAACAGCACTCTTCTACTCTCCTGTGTTTCCTATAGGGCCAGAACAGTGAGCTTGCTCAGAACAAAAGAACTGTGCTTCCTACACACACGGGGCATATCTAGTTCAACTCTGCTTAGGAAACTGACCAGAACAGTAGCTTCTCTTCAGTCCAATACACTGTACTTGCTGGGAACAGACGCGAGTGCTATTTGCACTGTGTATGGCAATGGGAGCGCAATAGTGACTCTTCTTAGCAGAAAACAACTCTTGCTCGTAGGACCAGAAACTGCATGGGATTCTACTACGTTTAGGACTGGGAAACAAACGCTAGCTCGCCTTGCAAGAAACACACTCTGCTTTTGAGAAAACAGCACTCTTCTACTCTCCTGTGTTTCCTATAGGGCCAGAACAGTGAGCTTGCTCAGAACCAAAGAACTGTGCTTCCTACACACACGGGGCATATCTAGTTCAACTCTGCTTAGGAAACTGACCAGAACAGTAGCTTCTCTTCAGTCCAATACACTGTACTTGCTGGGAACAGACGCGAGTGCTATTTGCACTGTGTATGGCAATGGGAGCGCAATAGTGACTCTTCTTAGCAGAAAACAACTCTTGCTCGTAGGACCAGAAACTGCATGGGATTCAACTCCGTTTAGGACTGGGAAACAAACGCTAGCTCGCCTTGCAAGAAACACACTCTGCTTTTGAGAAAACAGCACTCTTCTACTCTCCTGTGTTTCCTATAGGGCCAGAACAGTGAGCTTGCTCAGAACAAAAGAACTGTGCTTCCTACACACACGGGGCATATCTAGTTCAACTCTGCTTAGGAAACTGACCAGAACAGTAGCTTCTCTTCAGTCCAATACACTGTACTTGCTGGGAACAGACGCGAGTGCTATTTGCACTGTGTATGGCAATGGGAGCGCAATAGTGACTCTTCTAAGCAGAAAACAACTCTTGCTCGTAGGACCAGAAACTGCATGGGATTCTACTCCGTTTAGGACTGGGAAACAAACGCTAGCTCGCCTTGCAAGAAACACACTCTGCTTTTGGGAAAACAGCACTCTTCTACTCTCCTGTGTTTCCTATAGGGCCAGAACAGTGAGCTTGCTCAGAACAAAAGAACTGTGCTTCCTACACACACGGGGCATATCTAGTTCAACTCTGCTTAGGAAACTGACCAGAACAGTAGCTTCTCTTCAGTCCAATACACTGTACTTGCTGGGAACAGACGCGAGTGCTATTTGCACTGTGTATGGCAATGGGAGCGCAATAGTGACTCTTCTTAGCAGAAAACAACTCTTACTCGTAGGACCAGAAACTGCATGGGATTCAACTCCGTTTAGGACTGGGAAACAAACGCTAGCTCGCCTTGCAAGAAACACACTCTGCTTTTGAGAAAACAGCACTCTTCTACTCTCCTGTGTTTCCTATAGGGCCAGAACAGTGAGCTTGCTCAGAACAAAAGAACTGTGCTTCCTACACACACGGGGCATATCTAGTTCAACTCTGCTTAGGAAACTGACAAGAACAGTAGCTTCTCTTCAGTCCAATACACTATACTTGCTGGGAACAGACGCGAGTGCTATTTGCACTGTGTATGGCAATGGGAGCGCAATAGTGACTCCTCTTAGCAGAAAACAACTCTTGCTCGTAGGACCAGAAACTGCATGGGATTCAACTCCGTTTAGGACTGGGAAACAAACGCTAGCTCGCCTTGCAAGAAACACACTGTGCTTTTGAGAAAACAGCACTCTTCTACTCTCCTGTGTTTCCTATAGGGCCAGAACAGTGAGCTTGCTCAGAACAAAAAAACTGTGCTTCCTACACACACGGGGCATATCTAGTTCAACTCTGCTTAGGAAACTGACAAGAACAGTAGCTTCTCTTCAGTCCAATACACTGTACTTGCTGGGAACAGACGCGAGTGCTATTTGCACTGTGTATGGCAATGGGAGCGCAATAGTGACTCTTCTTAGCAGAAAACAACTCTTGCTCGTAGGACCAGAAACTGCATGGGATTCAACTCCGTTTAGGACTGGGAAACAAACGCTAGCTGGCCTTGCAAGAAACACACTCTGCTTTTGAGAAAACAGCACTCTTCTACTCTCCTGTGTTTCCTATAGGGCCAGAACAGTGAGCTTGCTCAGAACAAAAGAACTGTGCTTCCTACACACACGGGGCATATCTAGTTCAACTCTGCTTAGGAAACTGACAAGAACAGTAGCTTCTCTTCAGTCCAATACACTGTACTTGCTGGGAACAGACGCGAGTGCTATTTGCACTGTGTATGGCAATGGGAGCGCAATAGTGACTCTTCTTAGCAGAAAACAACTCTTGCTCGTAGGACCAGAAACTGCATGGGATTCAACTCCGTTTAGGACTGGGAAACAAACGCTAGCTGGCCTTGCAAGAAACACACTCTGCTTTTGAGAAAACAGCACTCTTCTACTCTCCTGTGTTTCCTATAGGGCCAGAACAGTGAGCTTGCTCAGAACAAAAGAACTGTGCTTCCTACACACACGGGGCATATCTAGTTCAACTCTGCTTAGGAAACTGACCAGAACAGTAGCTTCTCTTCAGTCCAATACACTGTACTTGCTGGGAACAGACGCGAGTGCTGTTTGCACTGTGTATGGCAATGGGAGCGCAATAGTGACTCTTCTTAGCAGAAAACAACTCTTGCTCGTAGGACCAGAAACTGCATGGGATTCAACTCCGTTTAGGACTGGGAAACAAACGCTAGCTCGCCTTGCAAGAAACACACTCTGCTTTTGAGAAAACAGCACTCTTCTACTCTCCTGTGTTTCCTATAGGGCCAGAACAGTGAGCTTGCTCAGAACCAAAGAACTGTGCTTCCTACACACACGGGGCATATCTAGTTCAACTCTGCTTAGGAAACTGACCAGAACAGTAGCTTCTCTTCAGTCCAATACACTGTACTTGCTGGGAACAGACGCGAGTGCTATTTGCACTGTGTATGGCAATGGGAGCGCAATAGTGACTCTTCTTAGCAGAAAACAACTCTTGCTCGTAGGACCAGAAACTGCATGGGATTCTACTCCGTTTAGGACTGGGAAACAAACGCTAGCTCGCCTTGCAAGAAACACACTCTGCTTTTGAGAAAACAGCACTCTTCTACTCTCCTGTGTTTCCTATAGGGCCAGAACAGTGAGCTTGCTCAGAACCAAAGAACTGTGCTTCCTACACACACGGGGCATATCTAGTTCAACTCTGCTTAGGAAACTGACCAGAACAGTAGCTTCTCTTCAGTCCAATACACTGTACTTGCTGGGAACAGACGCGAGTGCTATTTGCACTGTGTATGGCAATGGGAGCGCAATAGTGACTCTTCTTAGCAGAAAACAACTCTTGCTCGTAGGACCAGAAACTGCATGGGATTCAACTCTGTTTAGGACTGGGAAACAAACGCTAGCTCGCCTTGCAAGAAACACACTCTGCTTTTGAGAAAACAGCACTCTTCTACTCTCCTGTGTTTCCTATAGGGCCAGAACAGTGAGCTTGCTCAGAACAAAAGAACTGTGCTTCCTACACACACGGGGCATATCTAGTTCAACTCTGCTTAGGAAACTGACCAGAACAGTAGCTTCTCTTCAGTCCAATACACTGTACTTGCTGGGAACAGACGCGAGTGCTATTTGCACTGTGTATGGCAATGGGAGCGCAATAGTGACTCTTCTTAGCAGAAAACAACTCTTGCTCGTAGGACCACAAACTGCATGGGATTCTACTCCGTTTAGGACTGGGAAACAAACGCTAGCTCGCCTTGCAAGAAACACACTCTGCTTTTGAGAAAACAGCACTCTTCTACTCTCCTGTGTTTCCTATAGGGCCAGAACAGTGAGCTTGCTCAGAACAAAAGAACTGTGCTTCCTACACACACGGGGCATATCTAGTTCAACTCTGCTTAGGAAACTGACCAGAACAGTAGCTTCTCTTCAGTCCAATACACTGTACTTGCTGGGAACAGACGCGAGTGCTATTTGCACTGTGTATGGCAATGGGAGCGCAATAGTGACTCTTCTTAGCAGAAAACAACTCTTGCTCGTAGGACCAGAAACTGCATGGGATTCAACTCCGTTTAGGACTGGGAAACAAACGCTAGCTGGCCTTGCAAGAAACACACTCTGCTTTTGAGAAAACAGCACTCTTCTACTCTCCTGTGTTTCCTATAGGGCCAGAACAGTGAGCTTGCTCAGAACAAAAGAACTGTGCTTCCTACACACACGGGGCATATCTAGTTCAACTCTGCTTAGGAAACTGACCAGAACAGTAGCTTCTCTTCAGTCCAATACACTGTACTTGCTGGGAACAGACGCGAGTGCTATTTGCACTGTGTATGGCAATGGGAGCGCAATAGTGACTCCTCTTAGCAGAAAACAACTCTTGCTCGTAGGACCAGAAACTGCATGGGATTCAACTCCGTTTAGGACTGGGAAACAAACGCTAGCTCGCCTTGCAAGAAACACACTCTGCTTTTGAGAAAACAGCACTCTTCTACTCTCCTGTGTTTCCTATAGGGCCAGAACAGTGAGCTTGCTCAGAACAAAAGAACTGTGCTTCCTACACACACGGGGCATATCTAGTTCAACTCTGCTTAGGAAACTGACAAGAACAGTAGCTTCTCTTCAGTCCAATACACTGTACTTGCTGGGAACAGACGCGAGTGCTATTTGCACTGTGTATGGCAATGGGAGCGCAATAGTGACTCTTCTTAGCAGAAAACAACTCTTGCTCGTAGGACCAGAAACTGCATGGGATTCAACTCCGTTTAGGACTGGGAAACAAACGCTAGCTGGCCTTGCAAGAAACACACTCTGCTTTTGAGAAAACAGCACTCTTCTACTCTCCTGTGTTTCCTATAGGGCCAGAACAGTGAGCTTGCTCAGAACAAAAGAACTGTGCTTCCTACACACACGGGGCATATCTAGTTCAACTCTGCTTAGGAAACTGACAAGAACAGTAGCTTCTCTTCAGTCCAATACACTGTACTTGCTGGGAACAGACGCGAGTGCTATTTGCACTGTGTATGGCAATGGGAGCGCAATAGTGACTCTTCTTAGCAGAAAACAACTCTTGCTCGTAGGACCAGAAACTGCATGGGATTCAACTCCGTTTAGGACTGGGAAACAAACGCTAGCTCGCCTTGCAAGAAACACACTCTGCTTTTGAGAAAACAGCACTCTTCTACTCTCCTGTGTTTCCTATAGGGCCAGAACAGTGAGCTTGCTCAGAACCAAAGAACTGTGCTTCCTACACACACGGGGCATATCTAGTTCAACTCTGCTTAGGAAACTGACCAGAACAGTAGCTTCTCTTCAGTCCAATACACTGTACTTGCTGGGAACAGTCGCGAGTGCTATTAGCACTGTGTATGGCAATGGGAGCGCAATAGTGACTCTTCTTAGCAGAAAACAACTCTTGCTCGTAGGACCAGAAACTGCATGGGATTCTACTCCGTTTAGGACTGGGAAACAAACGCTAGCTCGCCTTGCAAGAAACACACTCTGCTTTTGAGAAAACAGCACTCTTCTACTCTCCTGTGTTTCCTATAGGGCCAGAACAGTGAGCTTGCTCAGAACAAAAGAACTTTGCTTCCTACACACACGGGGCATATCTAGTTCAACTCTGCTTAGGAAACTGACCAGAACAGTAGCTTCTCTTCAGTCCAATACACTGTACTTGCTGGGAACAGACGCGAGTGCTATTTGCACTGTGTATGGCAATGGGAGCGCAATAGTGACTCTTCTTAGCAGAAAACAACTCTTGCTCGTAGGACCAGAAACTGCATGGGATTCAACTCCTTTTAGGACTGGGAAACAAACGCTAGCTGGCCTTGCAAGAAACACACTCTGCTTTTGAGAAAACAGCACTCTTCTACTCTCCTGTGTTTCCTATAGGGCCAGAACAGTGAGCTTGCTCAGAACCAAAGAACTGTGCTTCCTACACACACGGGGCATATCTAGTTCAACTCTGCTTAGGAAACTGACCAGAACAGTAGCTTCTCTTCAGTCCAATACACTGTACTTGCTGGGAACAGACGCGAGTGCTATTTGCACTGTGTATGGCAATGGGAGCGCAATAGTGACTCTTCTTAGCAGAAAACAACTCTTGCTCGTAGGACCAGAAACTGCATGGGATTCTACTCCGTTTAGGACTGGGAAACAAACGCTAGCTCGCCTTGCAAGAAACACACTCTGCTTTTGAGAAAACAGCACTCTTCTACTCTCCTGTGTTTCCTATAGGGCCAGAACAGTGAGCTTGCTCAGAACAAAAGAACTGTGCTTCCTACACACACGGGGCATATCTAGTTCAACTCTGCTTAGGAAACTGACCAGAACAGTAGCTTCTGTTCAGTCCAATACACTGTACTTGCTGGGAACAGACGCGAGTGCTATTTGCACTGTGTACGGCAATGGGAGCGCAATAGTGACTCTTCTTAGCAGAAAACAACTCTTGCTCGTAGGACAACAAACTGCATGGGATTCAACTCCGTTTAGGACTGGGAAACAAACGCTAGCTCGCCTTGCAAGAAACACACTCTGCTTTTGAGAAAACAGCACTCTTCTACTCTCCTGTGTTTCCTATAGGGCCAGAACAGTGAGCTTGCTCAGAACCAAAGAACTGTGCTTCCTACACACACGGGGCATATCTAGTTCAACTCTGCTTAGGAAACTGACCAGAACAGTAGCTTCTCTTCAGTCCAATACACTGTACTTGCTGGGAACAGACGCGAGTGCTATTTGCACTGTGTATGGCAATGGGAGCGCAATAGTGACTCTTCTTAGCAGAAAACAACTCTTGCTCGTAGGACCAGAAACTGCATGGGATTCTACTCCGTTTAGGACTGGGAAACAAACGCTAGCTCGCCTTGCAAGAAACACACTCTGCTTTTGAGAAAACAGCACTCTTCTACTCTCCTGTGTTTCCTATAGGGCCAGAACAGTGAGCTTGCTCAGAACCAAAGAACTGTGCTTCCTACACACACGGGGCATATCTAGTTCAACTCTGCTTAGTAAACTGACCAGAACAGTAGCTTCTCTTCAGTCCAATACACTGTACTTGCTGGGAACAGACGCGAGTGCTATTTGCACTGTGTATGGCAATGGGAGCGCAATAGTGACTCTTCTTAGCAGAAAACAACTCTTGCTCGTAGGACCAGAAACTGCATGGGATTCAACTCCGTTTAGGACTGGGAAACAAACGCTAGCTCGCCTTGCAAGAAACACACTCTGCTTTTGAGAAAACAGCACTCTTCTACTCTCCTGTGTTTCCTATAGGGCCAGAACAGTGAGCTTGCTCAGAACAAAAGAACTGTGCTTCCTACACACACAGGGCATATCTAGTTCAACTCTGCTTAGGAAACTGACCAGAACAGTAGCTTCTCTTCAGTCCAATACACTGTACTTGCTGGGAACAGACGCGAGTGCTATTTGCACTGTGTATGGCAATGGGAGCGCAATAGTGACTCTTCTTAGCAGAAAACAACTCTTGCTCGTAGGACCAGAAACTGCATGGGATTCTACTCCGTTTAGGACTGGGAAACAAACGCTAGCTCGCCTTGCAAGAAACACACTCTGCTTTTGAGAAAACAGCACTCTTCTACTCTCCTGTGTTTCCTATAGGGCCAGAACAGTGAGCTTGCTCAGAACCAAAGAACTGTGCTTCCTACACACACGGGGCATATCTAGTTCAACTCTGCTTAGTAAACTGACCAGAACAGTAGCTTCTCTTCAGTCCAATACACTGTACTTGCTGGGAACAGACGCGAGTGCTATTTGCACTGTGTATGGCAATGGGAGCGCAATAGTGACTCTTCTTAGCAGAAAACAACTCTTGCTCGTAGGACCAGAAACTGCATGGGATTCTACTCCGTTTAGGACTGGGAAACAAACGCTAGCTCGCCTTGCAAGAAACACACTCTGCTTTTGAGAAAACAGCACTCTTCTACTCTCCTGTGTTTCCTATAGGGCCAGAACAGTGAGCTTGCTCAGAACAAAAGAACTGTGCTTCCTACACACACAGGGCATATCTAGTTCAACTCTGCTTAGGAAACTGACCAGAACAGTAGCTTCTCTTCAGTCCAATACACTGTACTTGCTGGGAACAGACGCGAGTGCTATTTGCACTGTGTATGGCAATGGGAGCGCAATAGTGACTCTTCTTAGCAGAAAACAACTCTTGCTCGTAGGACCACAAACTGCATGGGATTCAACTCCGTTTAGGACTGGGAAACAAACGCTAGCTCGCCTTGCAAGAAACACACTCTGCTTTTGAGAAAACAGCACTCTTCTACTCTCCTGTGTTTCCTATAGGGCCAGAACAGTGAGCTTGCTCAGAACAAAAGAACTGTGCTTCCTACACACACGGGGCATATCTAGTTCAACTCTGCTTAGGAAACTGACCAGAACAGTAGCTTCTCTTCAGTCCAATACACTGTACTTGCTGGGAACAGACGCGAGTGCTATTTGCACTGTGTATGGCAATGGGAGCGCAATAGTGACTCTTCTTAGCAGAAAACAACTCTTGCTCGTAGGACCAGAATCTGCATGGGATTCAACTCCGTTTAGGACTGGGAAACAAACGCTAGCTCGCCTTGCAAGAAACACACTCTGCTTTTGAGAAAACAGCACTCTTCTACTCTCCTGTGTTTCCTATAGGGCCAGAACAGTGAGCTTGCTCAGAACAAAAGAACTGTGCTTCCTACACACACGGGGCATATCTAGTTCAACTCTGCTTAGGAAACTGACCAGAACAGTAGCTTCTCTTCAGTCCAATACACTGTACTTGCTGGGAACAGACGCGAGTGCTATTTGCACTGTGTATGGCAATGGGAGCGCAATAGTGACTCTTCTTAGCAGAAAACAACTCTTGCTCGTAGGACCAGAATCTGCATGGGATTCAACTCCGTTTAGGACTGGGAAGCAAACGCTAGCTCGCCTTGCAAGAAACACACTCTGCTTTTGAGAAAACAGCACTCTTCTACTCTCCTGTGTTTCCTATAGGGCCAAAACAGTGAGCTTGCTCAGAACAAAACAACTGTGCTTCCTACACACACGGGGAATACCTAGTTCAACTCTGCTTCGGAAACTGACCAGAACAGTAGCTCTCTTCAGTCCAATACACTGTACTTGCTGGGAACAGACGCGAGTGCTATTTGCACTGTGTATGGCAATGGGAGCGCAATAGTGACTCTTCTAAGCAGAAAACAACTCTTGCTCGTAGGACCAGAAACTGCATGGGATTCAACTCCGTTTAGGACTGGGAAACAAACGCTAGCTCGCCTTGCAAGAAACACACTCTGCTTTTGAGAAAACAGCACTCTTCTACTCTCCTGTGTTTCCTATAGGGCCAGAACAGTGAGCTTGCTCAGAACAAAAGAACTGTGCTTCCTACACACACGGGGCATATCTAGTTCAACTCTGCTTAGGAAACTGACAAGAACAGTAGCTTCTCTTCAGTCCAATACACTGTACTTGCTGGGAACAGACGCGAGTGCTATTTGCACTGTGTATGGCAATGGGAGCGCAATAGTGACTCTTCTTAGCAGAAAACAACTCTTGCTCTTAGGACCAGAAACTGCATGGGATTCAACTCCGTTTAGGACTGGGAAACAAACGCTAGCTCGCCTTGCAAGAAACACACTCTGCTTTTGAGAAAACAGCACTCTTCTACTCTCCTGTGTTTCCTATAGGGCCAGAACAGTGAGCTTGCTCAGAACAAATAAACTGTGCTTCTTACACACACGGGGCATATCTAGTTCAACTCTGCTTAGGAAACTGACCAGAACAGTAGCTTCTCTTCAGTCCAATACACTGTACTTGCTGGGAACAGACGCGAGTGCTATTTGCACTGTGTATGGCAATGGGAGCTCAATAGTGACTCTTCTTAGCAGAAAACAACTCTTGCTTGTAGGACCAGAATCTGCATGGGATTCAACTCCGTTTAGGACTGGGAAACAAACGCTAGCTCGCCTTGCAAGAAACACACTCTGCTTTTGAGAAAACAGCACTCTTCTACTCTCCTGTGTTTCCTATAGGGCCAGAACATTGAGCTTGCTCAGAACAAAAGAACTGTGCTTCCTACACACACGGGGCATATCTAGTTCAACTCTGCTTAGGAAACTGACAAGAACAGTAGCTTCTCTTCAGTCCAATACACTGTACTTGCTGGGAACAGACGCGAGTGCTATTTGCACTGTGTATGGCAATGGGAGCGCAATAGTGACTCTTCTTAGCAGAAAACAACTCTTGCTCGTAGGACCAGAAACTGCATGGGATTCAACTCCGTTTAGGACTGGGAAACAAACGCTAGCTCGCCTTGCAAGAAACACACTCTGCTTTTGAGAAAACAGCACTCTTCTACTCTCCTGTGTTTCCTATAGGGCCAGAACAGTGAGCTTGCTCAGAACAAAAGAACTGTGCTTCCTACACACACGGGGCATATCTAGTTCAACTCTGCTTAGGAAACTGACCAGAACAGTAGCTTCTCTTCAGTCCAATACACTGTACTTGCTGGGAACAGACGCGAGTGCTGTTTGCACTGTGTATGGCAATGGGAGCGCAATAGTGACTCTTCTTAGCAGAAAACAACTCTTGCTCGTAGGACCAGAAACTGCATGGGATTCAACTCCGTTTAGGACTGGGAAACAAACGCTAGCTCGCCTTGCAAGAAACACACTCTGCTTTTGAGAAAACAGCACTCTTCTACTCTCCTGTGTTTCCTATAGGGCCAGAACAGTGAGCTTGCTCAGAACAAAAGAACTGTGCTTCCTACACACACGGGGCATATCTAGTTCAACTCTGCTTAGGAAACTGACCAGAACAGTAGCTTCTCTTCAGTCCAATACACTGTACTTGCTGGGAACAGACGCGAGTGCTATTTGCACTGTGTATGGCAATGGGAGCGCAATAGTGACTCTTCTTAGCAGAAAACAACTCTTGCTCGTAGGACCAGAATCTGCATGGGATTCAACTCCGTTTAGGACTGGGAAGCAAACGCTAGCTCGCCTTGCAAGAAACACACTCTGCTTTTGAGAAAACAGCACTTTTCTACTCTCCTGTGTTTCCTATAGGGCCAAAACAGTGAGCTTGCTCAGAACAAAACAACTGTGCTTCCTACACACACGGGGAATACCTAGTTCAACTCTGCTTCGGAAACTGACCAGAACAGTAGCTCTCTTCAGTCCAATACACTGTACTTGCTGGGAACAGACGCGAGTGCTATTTGCACTGTGTATGGCAATGGGAGCGCAATAGTGACTCTTCTAAGCAGAAAACAACTCTTGCTCGTAGGACCAGAAACTGCATGGGATTCAACTCCGTTTAGGACTGGGAAACAAACGCTAGCTCGCCTTGCAAGAAACACACTCTGCTTTTGAGAAAACAGCACTCTTCTACTCTCCTGTGTTTCCTATAGGGCCAGAACAGTGAGCTTGCTCAGAACAAAAGAACTGTGCTTCCTACACACACGGGGCATATCTAGTTCAACTCTGCTTAGGAAACTGACAAGAACAGTAGCTTCTCTTCAGTCCAATACACTGTACTTGCTGGGAACAGACGCGAGTGCTATTTGCACTGTGTATGGCAATGGGAGCGCAATAGTGACTCTTCTTAGCAGAAAACAACTCTTGCTCGTAGGACCACAAACTGCATGGGATTCAACTCCGTTTAGGACTGGGAAACAAACGCTAGCTCGCCTTGCAAGAAACACACTCTGCTTTTGAGAAAACAGCACTCTTCTACTCTCCTGTGTTTCCTATAGGGCCAGAACAGTGAGCTTGCTCAGAACAAAAGAACTGTGCTTCCTACACACACGGGGCATATCTAGTTCAACTCTGCTTAGGAAACTGACCAGAACAGTAGCTTCTCTTCAGTCCAATACACTGTACTTGCTGGGAACAGACGCGAGTGCTATTTGCACTGTGTATGGCAATGGGAGCGCAATAGTGACTCTTCTTAGCAGAAAACAACTCTTGCTCGTAGGACCAGAAACTGCATGGGATTCAACTCCGTTTAGGACTGGGAAACAAACGCTAGCTCGCCTTGCAAGAAACACACTCTGCTTTTGAGAAAACAGCACTCTTCTACTCTCCTGTGTTTCCTATAGGGCCAGAACAGTGAGCTTGCTCAGAACAAAAGAACTGTGCTTCCTACACACACGGGGCATATCTAGTTCAACTCTGCTTAGGAAACTGACCAGAACAGTAGCTTCTCTTCAGTCCAATACACTGTACTTGCTGGGAACAGACGCGAGTGCTATTTGCACTGTGTATGGCAATGGGAGCGCAATAGTGACTCTTCTTAGCAGAAAACAACTCTTGCTCGTAGGACCAGAATCTGCATGGGATTCAACACCGTTTAGGACTGGGAAGCAAACGCTAGCTCGCCTTGCAAGAAACACACTCTGCTTTTGAGAAAACAGCACTCTTCTACTCTCCTGTGTTTCCTATAGGGCCAGAACAGTGAGCTTGCTCAGAACAAAAGAACTGTGCTTTATACACACACGGGGCATATCTAGTTCAACTCTGCTTAGGAAACTGACCAGAACAGTAGCTTCTCTTCAGTCCAATACACTGTACTTGCTGGGAACAGACGCGAGTGCTATTTGCACTGTGTATGGCAAAGGGAGCGCAATAGTGACTCTTCTTAGCAGAAAATAACTCTTGCTCGTAGGACCACAAACGGCATGGGATTCAACTCCGTTTAGGACTGGGAAACAAACGCTAGCTCGCCTTGCAAGAAACACACTCTGCTTTTGAGAAAACAGCACTCTTCTACTCTCCTGTGTTTCCTATAGGGCCAGAACAGTGAGCTTGCTCAGAACAAAAGAACTGTGCTTCCTACACACACGGGGCATATCTAGTTCAACTCTGCTTAGGAACCTGACCAGAACAGTAGCTTCTCTTCAGTCCAATACACTGTACTTGCTGGGAACAGACGCGAGTGCTATTTGCACTGTGTATGGCAATGGGAGCGCAATAGTGACTCTTCTTAGCAGAAAACAACTCTTGCTCGTAGGACCAGAAACTGCATGGGATTCAACTCCGTTTAGGACTGGGAAACAAACGCTAGCTCGCCTTGCAAGAAACACACTCTGCTTTTGAGAAAACAGCACTCTTCTACTCTCCTGTGTTTCCTATAGGGCCAGAACAGTGAGCTTGCTCAGAACAAAAGAACTGTGCTTCCTACACACACGGGGCATATCTAGTTCAACTCTGCTTAGGAAACTGACAAGAACAGTAGCTTCTCTTCAGTCCAATACACTGTACTTGCTGGGAACAGACGCGAGTGCTATTTGCACTGTGTATGGCAATGGGAGCGCAATAGTGACTCTTCTTAGCAGAAAACAACTCTTGCTCGTAGGACCAGAAACTGCATGGGATTCAACTCCGTTTAGGACTGGGAAACAAACGCTAGCTGGCCTTGCAAGAAACACACTCTGCTTTTGAGAAAACAGCACTCTTCTACTCTCCTGTGTTTCCTATAGGGCCAGAACAGTGAGCTTGCTCAGAACAAAAGAACTGTGCTTCCTACACACACGGGGCATATCTAGTTCAACTCTGCTTAGGAAACTGACCAGAACAGTAGCTTCTCTTCAGTCCAATACACTGTACTTGCTGGGAACAGACGCGAGTGCTGTTTGCACTGTGTATGGCAATGGGAGCGCAATAGTGACTCTTCTTAGCAGAAAACAACTCTTGCTCGTAGGACCAGAAACTGCATGGGATTCAACTCCGTTTAGGACTGGGAAACAAACGCTAGCTCGCCTTGCAAGAAACACACTCTGCTTTTGAGAAAACAGCACTCTTCTACTCTCCTGTGTTTCCTATAGGGCCAGAACAGTGAGCTTGCTCAGAACCAAAGAACTGTGCTTCCTACACACACGGGGCATATCTAGTTCAACTCTGCTTAGGAAACTGACCAGAACAGTAGCTTCTCTTCAGTCCAATACACTGTACTTGCTGGGAACAGACGCGAGTGCTATTTGCACTGTGTATGGCAATGGGAGCGCAATAGTGACTCTTCTTAGCAGAAAACAACTCTTGCTCGTAGGACCAGAAACTGCATGGGATTCTACTCCGTTTAGGACTGGGAAACAAACGCTAGCTCGCCTTGCAAGAAACACACTCTGCTTTTGAGAAAACAGCACTCTTCTACTCTCCTGTGTTTCCTATAGGGCCAGAACAGTGAGCTTGCTCAGAACAAAAGAACTGTGCTTCCTACACACACGGGGCATATCTAGTTCAACTCTGCTTAGGAAACTGACCAGAACAGTAGCTTCTCTTCAGTCCAATACACTGTACTTGCTGGGAACAGACGCGAGTGCTATTTGCACTGTGTATGGCAATGGGAGGGCAATAGTGACTCTTCTTAGCAGAAAACAACTCTTGCTCGTAGGACCACAAACTGCATGGGATTCAACTCCGTTTAGGACTGAGAAACAAACGCTAGCTCGCCTTGCAAGAAACACACTCTGCTTTTGAGAAAACAGCACTCTTCTACTCTCCTGTGTTTCCTATAGGGCCAGAACAGTGAGCTTGCTCAGAACAAAAGAACTGTGCTTCCTACACACACGGGGCATATCTAGTTCAACTCTGCTTAGGAAACTGACAAGAACAGTAGCTTCTCTTCAGTCCAATACACTGTACTTGCTGGGAGCAGACGCGAGTGCTATTTGCACTGTGTATGGCAATGGGAGCGCAATAGTGACTCCTCTTAGCAGAAAACAACTCTTGCTCGTAGGACCAGAAACTGCATGGGATTCAACTCCGTTTAGGACTGGGAAACAAACGCTAGCTCGCCTTGCAAGAAACACACTCTGCTTTTGAGAAAACAGCACTCTTCTACTCTCCTGTGTTTCCTATAGGGCCAGAACAGTGAGCTTGCTCAGAACAAAAAAACTGTGCTTCCTACACACACGGGGCATATCTAGTTGAACTCTGCTTAGGAAACTGACCAGAACAGTAGCTTCTCTTCAGTCCAATACACTGTACTTGCTGGGAACAGACGCGAGTGCTATTTGCACTGTGTATGGCAATGGGAGCGCAATAGTGACTCTTCTTAGCAGAAAACAACTCTTGCTCGTAGGACCAGAAACTGCATGGGATTCAACTCCGTTTAGGACTGGGAAACAAACGCTAGCTCGCCTTGCAAGAAACACACTCTGCTTTTGAGAAAACAGCACTCTTCTACTCTCCTGTGTTTCCTATAGGGCCAGAACAGTGAGCTTGCTCAGAACAAAAGAACTGTGCTTCCTACACACACGGGGCATATCTAGTTCAACTCTGCTTAGGAAACTGACCAGAACAGTAGCTTCTCTTCAGTCCAATACACTGTACTTGCTGGGAACAGACGCGAGTGCTGTTTGCACTGTGTATGGCAATGGGAGGGCAATAGTGACTCTTCTTAGCAGAAAACAACTCTTGCTCGTAGGACCAGAAACTGCATGGGATTCAACTCCGTTTAGGACTGGGAAACAAACGCTAGCTCGCCTTGCAAAAAACACACTCTGCTTTTGAGAAAACAGCACTCTTCTACTCTCCTGTGTTTTCTATAGGGCCAGAACAGTGAGCTTGCTCAGAACCAAAGAACTGTGCTTCCTACACACACGGGGCATATCTAGTTCAACTCTGCTTAGGAAACTGACCAGAACAGTAGCTTCTCTTCAGTCCAATACACTGTACTTGCTGGGAACAGACGCGAGTGCTATTTGCACTGTGTATGGCAATGGGAGCGCAATAGTGACTCTTCTTAGCAGAAAACAACTCTTGCTCGTAGGACCAGAAACTGCATGGGATTCTACTCCGTTTAGGACTGGGAAACAAACGCTAGCTCGCCTTGCAAGAAACACACTCTGCTTTTGAGAAAACAGCACTCTTCTACTCTCCTGTGTTTCCTATAGGGCCAGAACAGTGAGCTTGCTCAGAACAAAAGAACTGTGCTTCCTACACACACGGGGCATATCTAGTTCAACTCTGCTTAGGAAACTGACCAGAACAGTAGCTTCTCTTCAGTCCAATACACTGTACTTGCTGGGAACAGACGCGAGTGCTATTTGCACTGTGTATGGCAATGGGAGCGCAATAGTGACTCTTCTTAGCAGAAAACAACTCTTGCTCGTAGGACCAGAAACTGCATGGGATTCAACTCTGTTTAGGACTGGGAAACAAACGCTAGCTCGCCTTGCAAGAAACACACTCTGCTTTTGAGAAAACAGCACTCTTCTACTCTCCTGTGTTTCCTATAGGGCCAGAACAGTGAGCTTGCTCAGAACCAAAGAACTGTGCTTCCTACACACACGGGGCATATCTAGTTCAACTCTGCTTAGGAAACTGACCAGAACAGTAGCTTCTCTTCAGTCCAATACACTGTACTTGCTGGGAACAGACGCGAGTGCTATTTGCACTGTGTATGGCAATGGGAGCGCAATAGTGACTCTTCTTAGCAGAAAAACAACTCTTGCTCGTAGGACCAGAAACTGCATGGGATTCTACTCCGTTTAGGGACTGGGAAACAAACGCTAGCTCGCCTTGCAAGAAACACACTCTGCTTTTGAGAAAACAGCACTCTTCTACTCTCCTGTGTTTCCTATAGGGCCAGAACAGTGAGCTTGCTCAGAACAAAAGAACTGTGCTTCCTACACACACGGGGCATATCTAGTTCAACTCTGCTTAGGAAACTGACCAGAACAGTAGCTTCTCTTCAGTCCAATACACTGTACTTGCTGGGAACAGACGCGAGTGCTATTTGCACTGTGTATGGCAATGGGGAGCGCAATAGTGACTCTTCTTAGCAGAAAACAACTCTTGCTCGTAGGACCAGAAACTGCATGGGATTCAACTCCCGTTTAGGACTGGGAAACAAACGCTAGCTCGCCTTGCAAGAAACACACTCTGCTTTTGAGAAAACAGCACTCTTCTACTCTCCTGTGTTTCCTATAGGGCCAGAACAGTGAGCTTGCTCAGAACAAAAGAACTGTGCTTCCTACACACACGGGGCATATCTAGTTCAACTCTGCTTAGGAAACTGACAAGAACAGTAGCTTCTCTTCAGTCCAATACACTGTACTTGCTGGGAACAGACGCGAGTGCTATTTGCACTGTGTATGGCAATGGGAGCGCAATAGTGACTCCTCTTAGCAGAAAACAACTCTTGCTCGTAGGACCAGAAACTGCATGGATTCAACTCCGTTTAGGACTGGGAAACAAACGCTAGCTCGCCTTGCAAGAAACACACTCTGCTTTTGAGAAAACAGCACTCTTCTACTCTCCTGTGTTTCCTATAGGGCCAGAACAGTGAGCTTGCTCAGAACAAAAGAACTGTGCTTCCTACACACACGGGGCATATCTAGTTCAACTCTGCTTAGGAAACTGACCAGAACAGTAGCTTCTCTTCAGTCCAATACACTGTACTTGCTGGGAACAGACGCGAGTGCTGTTTGCACTGTGTATGGCAATGGGAGCGCAATAGTGACTCTTCTTAGCAGAAAACAACTCTTCCTCGTAGGACCAGAAACTGCATGGGATTCTACTCCGTTTAGGGACTGGGAAACAAACGCTAGCTCGCCTTGCAAGAAACACACTCTGCTTTTGAGAAAACAGCACTCTTCTACTCTCCTGTGTTTCCTATAGGGCCAGAACAGTGAGCTTGCTCAGAACAAAAGAACTGTGCTTCCTACACACACGGGGGCATATCTAGTTCAACTCTGCTTAGGAAACTGACCAGAACAGTAGCTTCTCTTCAGTCCAATACACTGTACTTGCTGGGAACAGACGCGAGTGCTATTTGCACTGTGTATGGCAATGGGGAGCGCAATAGTGACTCTTCTTAGCAGAAAACAACTCTTGCTCGTAGGACCAGAAACTGCATGGGATTCAACTCTGTTTAGGACTGGGAAACAAACGCTAGCTCGCCTTGCAAGAAACACACTCTGCTTTTGAGAAAACAGCACTCTTCTACTCTCCTGTGTTTCCTATAGGGCCAGAACAGTGAGCTTGCTCAGAACCAAAGAACTGTGCTTCCTACACACACGGGGCATATCTAGTTCAACTCTGCTTAGGAAACTGACCAGAACAGTAGCTTCTCTTCAGTCCAATACACTGTACTTGCTGGGAACAGACGCGAGTGCTATTTGCACTGTGTATGGCAATGGGAGCGCAATAGTGACTCTTCTTAGCAGAAAACAACTCTTGCTCGTAGGACCAGAAACTGCATGGGATTCTACTCCGTTTAGGACTGGGAAACAAATGCTAGCTCGCCTTGCAAGAAACACACTCTGCTTTTGAGAAAACAGCACTCTTCTACTCTCCTGTGTTTCCTATAGGGCCAGAGCAGTGAGCTTGCTCAGAACAAAAGAACTGTGCTTCCTACACACACGGGGCATATCTAGTTCAACTCTGCTTAGGAAACTGACCAGAACAGTAGCTTCTCTTCAGTCCAATACACTGTACTTGCTGGGAACAGACGCGAGTGCTATTTGCACTGTGTATGGCAATGGGAGCGCAATAGTGACTCTTCTTAGCAGAAAACAACTCTTGCTCGTAGGACCAGAAACTGCATGGGATTCAACTCCGTTTAGGACTGGGAAACAAACGCTAGCTCGCCTTGCAAGAAACACACTCTGCTTTTGAGAAAACAGCACTCTTCTACTCTCCTGTGTTTCCTATAGGGCCAGAACAGTGAGCTTGCTCAGAACCAAAGAACTGTGCTTCCTACACACACGGGGCATATCTAGTTGAACTCTGCTTAGGAAACTGACCAGAACAGTAGCTTCTCTTCAGTCCAATACACTGTACTTGCTGGGAACAGACGCGAGTGCTATTTGCACTGTGTATGGCAATGGGAGCGCAATAGTGACTCTTCTTAGCAGAAAACAACTCTTGCTCGTAGGACCAGAAACTGCATGGGATTCTACTCCGTTTAGGACTGGGAAACAAACGCTAGCTCGCCTTGCAAGAAACACACTCTGCTTTTGAGAAAACAGCACTCTTCTACTCTCCTGTGTTTCCTATAGGGCCAGAACAGTGAGCTTGCTCAGAACAAAAGAACTGTGCTTCCTACACACACGGGGCATATCTAGTTCAACTCTGCTTAGGAAACTGACCAGAACAGTAGCTTCTCTTCAGTCCAATACACTGTACTTGCTGGGAACAGACGCGAGTGCTATTTGCACTGTGTATGGCAATGGGAGCGCAATAGTGACTCTTCTTAGCAGAAAACAACTCTTGCTCGTAGGACCAGAAACTGCATGGGATTCAACTCCGTTTAGGACTGGGAAACAAACGCTAGCTCGCCTTGCAAGAAACACACTCTGCTTTTGAGAAAACAGCACTCTTCTACTCTCCTGTGTTTCCTATAGGGCCAGAACAGTGAGCTTGCTCAGAACAAAAGAACTGTGCTTCCTACACACACGGGGCATATCTAGTTCAACTCTGCTTAGGAAACTGACAAGAACAGTAGCTTCTCTTCAGTCCAATACACTGTACTTGCTGGGAACAGACGCGAGTGCTATTTGCACTGTGTATGGCAATGGGAGCGCAATAGTGACTCCTCTTAGCAGAAAACAACTCTTGCTCGTAGGACCAGAAACTGCATGGGATTCAACTCCGTTTAGGACTGGGAAACAAACGCTAGCTCGCCTTGCAAGAAACACACTCTGCTTTTGAGAAAACAGCACTCTTCTACTCTCCTGTGTTTCCTATAGGGCCAGAACAGTGAGCTTGCTCAGAACAAAAGAACTGTGCTTCCTACACACACGGGGCATATCTAGTTCAACTCTGCTTAGGAAACTGACCAGAACAGTAGCTTCTCTTCAGTCCAATACACTGTACTTGCTGGGAACAGACGCGAGTGCTGTTTGCACTGTGTATGGCAATGGGAGCGCAATAGTGACTCTTCTTAGCAGAAAACAACTCTTCCTCGTAGGACCAGAAACTGCATGGGATTATACTCCGTTTAGGACTGGGAAACAAACGCTAGCTCGCCTTGCAAGAAACACACTCTGCTTTTGAGAAAACAGCACTCTTCTACTCTCCTGTGTTTCCTATAGGGCCAGAACAGTGAGCTTGCTCAGAACAAAAGAACTGTGCTTCCTACACACACGGGGCATATCTAGTTCAACTCTGCTTAGGAAACTGACCAGAACAGTAGCTTCTCTTCAGTCCAATACACTGTACTTGCTGGGAACAGACGCGAGTGCTATTTGCACTGTGTATGGCAATGGGAGCGCAATAGTGACTCTTCTTAGCAGAAAACAACTCTTGCTCGTAGGACCAGAAACTGCATGGGATTCAACTCTGTTTAGGACTGGGAAACAAACGCTAGCTCGCCTTGCAAGAAACACACTCTGCTTTTGAGAAAACAGCACTCTTCTACTCTCCTGTGTTTCCTATAGGGCCAGAACAGTGAGCTTGCTCAGAACCAAAGAACTGTGCTTCCTACACACACGGGGCATATCTAGTTCAACTCTGCTTAGGAAACTGACCAGAACAGTAGCTTCTCTTCAGTCCAATACACTGTACTTGCTGGGAACAGACGCGAGTGCTATTTGCACTGTGTATGGCAATGGGAGCGCAATAGTGACTCTTCTTAGCAGAAAACAACTCTTGCTCGTAGGACCAGAAACTGCATGGGATTCTACTCCGTTTAGGACTGGGAAACAAATGCTAGCTCGCCTTGCAAGAAACACACTCTGCTTTTGAGAAAACAGCACTCTTCTACTCTCCTGTGTTTCCTATAGGGCCAGAGCAGTGAGCTTGCTCAGAACAAAAGAACTGTGCTTCCTACACACACGGGGCATATCTAGTTCAACTCTGCTTAGGAAACTGACCAGAACAGTAGCTTCTCTTCAGTCCAATACACTGTACTTGCTGGGAACAGACGCGAGTGCTATTTGCACTGTGTATGGCAATGGGAGCGCAATAGTGACTCTTCTTAGCAGAAAACAACTCTTGCTCGTAGGACCAGAAACTGCATGGGATTCAACTCCGTTTAGGACTGGGAAACAAACGCTAGCTCGCCTTGCAAGAAACACACTCTGCTTTTGAGAAAACAGCACTCTTCTACTCTCCTGTGTTTCCTATAGGGCCAGAACAGTGAGCTTGCTCAGAACCAAAGAACTGTGCTTCCTACACACACGGGGCATATCTAGTTGAACTCTGCTTAGGAAACTGACCAGAACAGTAGCTTCTCTTCAGTCCAATACACTGTACTTGCTGGGAACAGACGCGAGTGCTATTTGCACTGTGTATGGCAATGGGAGCGCAATAGTGACTCTTCTTAGCAGAAAACAACTCTTGCTCGTAGGACCAGAAACTGCATGGGATTCTACTCCGTTTAGGACTGGGAAACAAACGCTAGCTCGCCTTGCAAGAAACACACTCTGCTTTTGAGAAAACAGCACTCTTCTACTCTCCTGTGTTTCCTATAGGGCCAGAACAGTGAGCTTGCTCAGAACAAAAGAACTGTGCTTCCTACACACACGGGGCATATCTAGTTCAACTCTGCTTAGGAAACTGACCAGAACAGTAGCTTCTCTTCAGTCCAATACACTGTACTTGCTGGGAACAGACGCGAGTGCTATTTGCACTGTGTATGGCAATGGGAGCGCAATAGTGACTCTTCTTAGCAGAAAACAACTCTTGCTCGTAGGACCAGAAACTGCATGGGATTCAACTCTGTTTAGGACTGGGAAACAAACGCTAGCTCGCCTTGCAAGAAACACACTCTGCTTTTGAGAAAACAGCACTCTTCTACTCTCCTGTGTTTCCTATAGGGCCAGAACAGTGAGCTTGCTCAGAACCAAAGAACTGTGCTTCCTACACACACGGGGCATATCTAGTTCAACTCTGCTTAGGAAACTGACCAGAACAGTAGCTTCTCTTCAGTCCAATACACTGTACTTGCTGGGAACAGACGCGAGTGCTATTTGCACTGTGTATGGCAATGGGAGCGCAATAGTGACTCTTCTTAGCAGAAAACAACTCTTGCTCGTAGGACCAGAAACTGCATGGGATTCAACTCTGTTTAGGACTGGGAAACAAACGCTAGCTCGCCTTGCAAGAAACACACTCTGCTTTTGAGAAAACAGCACTCTTCTACTCTCCTGTGTTTCCTATAGGGCCAGAACAGTGAGCTTGCTCAGAACCAAAGAACTGTGCTTCCTACACACACGGGGCATATCTAGTTCAACTCTGCTTAGGAAACTGACCAGAACAGTAGCTTCTCTTCAGTCCAATACACTGTACTTGCTGGGAACAGACGCGAGTGCTATTTGCACTGTGTATGGCAATGGGAGCGCAATAGTGACTCTTCTTAGCAGAAAACAACTCTTGCTCGTAGGACCAGAAACTGCATGGGATTCTACTCCGTTTAGGACTGGGAAACAAACGCTAGCTCGCCTTGCAAGAAACACACTCTGCTTTTGAGAAAACAGCACTCTTCTACTCTCCTGTGTTTCCTATAGGGCCAGAGCAGTGAGCTTGCTCAGAACAAAAGAACTGTGCTTCCTACACACACGGGGCATATCTAGTTCAACTCTGCTTAGGAAACTGACCAGAACAGTAGCTTCTCTTCAGTCCAATACACTGTACTTGCTGGGAACAGACGCGAGTGCTATTTGCACTGTGTATGGCAATGGGAGCGCAATAGTGACTCTTCTTAGCAGAAAACAACTCTTGCTCGTAGGACCAGAAACTGCATGGGATTCAACTCCGTTTAGGACTGGGAAACAAACGCTAGCTCGCCTTGCAAGAAACACACTCTGCTTTTGAGAAAACAGCACTCTTCTACTCTCCTGTGTTTCCTATAGGGCCAGAACAGTGAGCTTGCTCAGAACAAAAGAACTGTGCTTCCTACACACACGGGGCATATCTAGTTCAACTCTGCTTAGGAAACTGACAAGAACAGTAGCTTCTCTTCAGTCCAATACACTGTACTTGCTGGGAACAGACGCGAGTGCTATTTGCACTGTGTATGGCAATGGGAGCGCAATAGTGACTCCTCTTAGCAGAAAACAACTCTTGCTCGTAGGACCAGAAACTGCATGGGATTCAACTCCGTTTAGGACTGGGAAACAAACGCTAGCTCGCCTTGCAAGAAACACACTCTGCTTTTGAGAAAACAGCACTCTTCTACTCTCCTGTGTTTCCTATAGGGCCAGAACAGTGAGCTTCCTCAGAACAAAAAAACTGTGCTTCCTACACACACGGGGCATATCTAGTTCAACTCTGCTTAGGAAACTGACAAGAACAGTAGCTTCTCTTCAGTCCAATACACTGTACTTGCTGGGAACAGACGCGAGTGCTATTTGCACTGTGTATGGCAATGGGAGCGCAATAGTGACTCTTCTTAGCAGAAAACAACTCTTGCTCGTAGGACCAGAAACTGCATGGGATTCAACTCCTTTTAGGACTGGGAAACAAACTCTAGCTGGCCTTGCAAGAAACACACTCTGCTTTTGAGAAAACAGCACTCTTCTACTCTCCTGTGTTTCCTATAGGGCCAGAACAGTGAGCTTGCTCAGAACCAAAGAACTGTGCTTCCTACACACGGGGCATATCTAGTTCAACTCTGCTTAGGAAACTGACCAGAACAGTAGCTTCTCTTCAGTCCAATACACTGTACTTGCTGGGAACAGACGCGAGTGCTATTTGCACTGTGTATGGCAATGGGAGCGCAATAGTGACTCTTCTTAGCAGAAAACAACTCTTGCTCGTAGGACCAGAAACTGCATGGGATTCTACTCCGTTTAGGACTGGGAAACAAACGCTAGCTGGCCTTGCAAGAAACACACTCTGCTTTTGAGAAAACAGCACTCTTCTACTCTCCTGTGTTTCCTATAGGGCCAGAACAGTGAGCTTGCTCAGAACAAAAGAACTGTGCTTCCTACACACACGGGGCATATCTAGTTCAACTCTGCTTAGGAAACTGACCAGAACAGTAGCTTCTGTTCAGTCCAATACACTGTACTTGCTGGGAACAGACGCGAGTGCTATTTGCACTGTGTACGGCAATGGGAGCGCAATAGTGACTCTTCTTAGCAGAAAACAACTCTTGCTCGTAGGACCAGAAACTGCATGGGATTCAACTCCGTTTAGGACTGGGAAACAAACGCTAGCTCGCCTTGCAAGAAACACACTCTGCTTTTGAGAAAACAGCACTCTTCTACTCTCCTGTGTTTCCTATAGGGCCAGAACAGTGAGCTTGCTCAGAACAAAAGAACTGTGCTTCCTACACACACGGGGCATATCTAGTTCAACTCTGCTTAGGAAACTGACCAGAACAGTAGCTTCTCTTCAGTCCAATACACTGTACTTGCTGGGAACAGACGCGAGTGCTATTTGCACTGTGTATGGCAATGGGAGCGCAATAGTGACTCTTCTTAGCAGAAAACAACTCTTGCTCGTAGGACCACAAACTGCATGGGATTCAACTCCGTTTAGGACTGGGAAACAAACGCTAGCTCGCCTTGCAAGAAACACACTCTGCTTTTGAGAAAACAGCACTCTTCTACTCTCCTTTGTTTCCTATAGGTCCAGAACAGTGAGCTTGCTCAGAACAAATGAACTGTGCTTCCTACACACACGGGGCATATCTAGTTCAACTCTGCTTAGGAAACTGACCAGAACAGTAGCTTCTCTTCAGTCCAATACACTGTACTTGCTGGGAACAGACGCGAGTGCTATTTGCACTGTGTATGGCAATGGGAGCGCAATAGTGACTCTTCTTAGCAGAAAACAACTCTTGCTCGTAGGACCAGAAACTGCATGGGATTCTACTCCGTTTAGGACTGGGAAACAAACGCTAGCTCGCCTTGCAAGAAACACACTCTGCTTTTGAGAAAACAGCACTCTTCTACTCTCCTGTGTTTCCTATAGGGCCAGAACAGTGAGCTTGCTCAGAACCAAAGAACTGTGCTTCCTACACACACGGGGCATATCTAGTTCAACTCTGCTTAGTAAACTGACCAGAACAGTAGCTTCTCTTCAGTCCAATACACTGTACTTGCTGGGAACAGACGCGAGTGCTATTTGCACTGTGTATGGCAATGGGAGCGCAATAGTGACTCTTCTTAGCAGAAAACAACTCTTGCTCGTAGGACCAGAAACTGCATGGGATTCAACTCCGTTTAGGACTGGGAAACAAACGCTAGCTCGCCTTGCAAGAAACACACTCTGCTTTTGAGAAAACAGCACTCTTCTACTCTCCTGTGTTTCCTATAGGGCCAGAACAGTGAGCTTGCTCAGAACAAAAGAACTGTGCTTCCTACACACACAGGGCATATCTAGTTCAACTCTGCTTAGGAAACTGACCAGAACAGTAGCTTCTCTTCAGTCCAATACACTGTACTTGCTGGGAACAGACGCGAGTGCTATTTGCACTGTGTATGGCAATGGGAGCGCAATAGTGACTCTTCTTAGCAGAAAACAACTCTTGCTCGTAGGACCAGAAACTGCATGGGATTCAACTCCGTTTAGGACTGGGAAACAAACGCTAGCTCGCCTTGCAAGAAACACACTCTGCTTTTGAGAAAACAGCACTCTTCTACTCTCCTGTGTTTCCTATAGGGCCAGAACAGTGAGCTTGCTCAGAACAAAAGAACTGTGCTTCCTACACACACGGGGCATATCTAGTTCAACTCTGCTTAGGAAACTGACCAGAACAGTAGCTTCTCTTCAGTCCAATACACTGTACTTGCTGGGAACAGACGTGAGTGCTGTTTGCACTGTGTATGGCAATGGGAGCGCAATAGTGACTCTTCTTAGCAGAAAACAACTCTTGCTCGTAGGACCACAAACAGCATGGGATTCAACTCCGTTTAGGACTGGGAAACAAACGCTAGCTCGCCTTGCAAGAAACACACTCTGCTTTTGAGAAAACAGCACTCTTCTACTCTCCTGTGTTTCCTATAGGGCCAGAACAGTGAGCTTGCTCAGAACAAAAGAACTGTGCTTCCTACACACACGGGGCATATCTAGTTCAACTCTGCTTCGGAAACTGACCAGAAGAGTAGCTTCTCTTCAGTCCAATACACTGTACTTGCTGGGAACAGACGCGAGTGCTATTTGCACTGTGTATGGCAATGGGAGCGCAATAGTGACTCTTCTTAGCAGAAAACAACTCTTGCTCGTAGGACCAGAAACTGCATGGGATTCAACTCCGTTTAGGACTGGGAAACAAACGCTAGCTCGCCTTGCAAGAAACACACTCTGCTTTTGAGAAAACAGCACTCTTCTACTCTCCTGTGTTTCCTATAGGGCCAGAACAGTGAGCTTGCTCAGAACCAAAGAACTGTGCTTCCTACACACACGGGGCATATCTAGTTCAACTCTGCTTAGGAAACTGACCAGAACAGTAGCTTCTCTTCAGTCCAATACACTGTACTTGCTGGGAACAGACGCGAGTGCTATTTGCACTGTGTATGGCAATGGGAGCGCAATAGTGACTCTTCTTAGCAGAAAACAACTCTTGCTCGTAGGACCAGAATCTGCATGGGATTCAACTCCGTTTAGGACTGGGAAGCAAACGCTAGCTCGCCTTGCAAGAAACACACTCTGCTTTTGAGAAAACAGCACTCTTCTACTCTCCTGTGTTTCCTATAGGGCCAAAACAGTGAGCTTGCTCAGAACAAAAGAACTGTGCTTCCTACACACACGGGGCATATCTAGTTCAACTCTGCTTAGGAAACTGACCAGAACAGTAGCTTCTCTTCAGTCCAATACACTGTACTTGCTGGGAACAGACGCGAGTGCTATTTGCACTGTGTATGGCAATGGGAGCGCAATAGTGACTCTTCTTAGCAGAAAACAACTCTTGCTCTTAGGACCAGAAACTGCATGGGATTCAACTCCGTTTAGGACTGGGAAACAAACGCTAGCTCGCCTTGCAAGAAACACACTCTGCTTTTGAGAAAACAGCACTCTTCTACTCTCCTGTGTTTCCTATAGGGCCAGAACAGTGAGCTTGCTCAGAACAAATAAACTGTGCTTCTTACACACACGGGGCATATCTAGTTCAACTCTGCTTAGGAAACTGACCAGAACAGTAGCTTCTCTTCAGTCCAATACACTGTACTTGCTGGGAACAGACGCGAGTGCTATTTGCACTGTGTATGGCAATGGGAGCGCAATAGTGACTCTTCTTAGCAGAAAACAACTCTTGCTCGTAGGACCAGAATCTGCATGGGATTCAACTCCGTTTAGGACTGGGAAACAAACGCTAGCTCGCCTTGCAAGAAACACACTCTGCTTTTGAGAAAACAGCACTCTTCTACTCTCCTGTGTTTCCTATAGGGCCAGAACAGTGAGCTTGCTCAGAACCAAAGAACTGTGCTTCCTACACACACGGGGCATATCTAGTTCAACTCTGCTTAGGAAACTGACAAGAACAGTAGCTTCTCTTCAGTCCAATACACTGTACTTGCTGGGAACAGACGCGAGTGCTATTTGCACTGTGTATGGCAATGGGAGCGCAATAGTGACTCTTCTTAGCAGAAAACAACTCTTGCTCGTAGGACCAGAAACTGCATGGGATTCAACTCCGTTTAGGACTGGGAAACAAACGCTAGCTCGCCTTGCAAGAAACACACTCTGCTTTGGGAAAACAGCACTCTTCTACTCTCCTGTGTTTCCTATAGGGCCAGAACAGTGAGCTTGCTCAGAACAAAGAACTGTGCTTCCTACACACACGGGGCATATCTAGTTCAACTCTGCTTAGGAAACTGACCAGAACAGTAGCTTCTCTTCAGTCCAATACACTGTACTTGCTGGGAACAGACGCGAGTGCTATTTGCACTGTGTATGGCAATGGGAGCGCAATAGTGACTCTTCTTAGCAGAAAACAACTCTTGCTCGTAGGACCAGAAACTGCATGGGATTCAACTCCGTTTAGGACTGGGAAACAAACGCTAGCTGGCCTTGCAAGAAACACACTCTGCTTTTGAGAAAACAGCACTCTTCTACTCTCCTGTGTTTCCTATAGGGCCAGAACAGTGAGCTTGCTCAGAACAAAAGAACTGTGCTTCCTACACACACGGGGCATATCTAGTTCAACTCTGCTTAGGAAACTGACCAGAACAGTAGCTTCTCTTCAGTCCAATACACTGTACTTGCTGGGAACAGACGCGAGTGCTATTTGCACTGTGTATGGCAATGGGAGCGCAACAGCGACTCTTCTTAGCAGAAAACAACTCTTCCTCGTAGGACCAGAAACTGCATGGGATTCAACTCCGTTTAGGACTGGGAAACAAACGCTAGCTCGCCTTTCAAGAAACACACTCTGCTTTTGAGAAAACAGCACTCTTCTACTCTCCTGTGTTTCCTATAGGGCCAGAACAGTGAGCTTGCTCAGAACAAAAGAACTGTGCTTCCTACACACACGGGGCATATCTAGTTCAACTCTGCTTAGGAAACTGACCAGAACAGTAGCTTCTCTTCAGTCCAATACACTGTACTTGCTGGGAACAGACGCGAGTGCTATTTGCACTGTGTATGGCAAAGGGAGCGCAATAGTGACTCTTCTTAGCAGAAAATAACTCTTGCTCGTAGGACCACAAACGGCATGGGATTCAACTCCGTTTAGGACTGGGAAACAAACGCTAGCTCGCCTTGCAAGAAACACACTCTGCTTTTGAGAAAACAGCACTCTTCTACTCTCCTGTGTTTCCTATAGGGCCAGAACAGTGAGCTTGCTCAGAACAAAAGAACTGTGCTTCCTACACACACGGGGCATATCTAGTTCAACTCTGCTTAGGAAACTGACCAGAACAGTAGCTTCTCTTCAGTCCAATACACTGTACTTGCTGGGAACAGACGCGAGTGCTATTTGCACTGTGTATGGCAATGGGAGCGCAATAGTGACTCTTCTTAGCAGAAAACAACTCTTGCTCGTAGGACCACAAACTGCATGGGATTCAACTCCGTTTAGGACTGGGAAACAAACGCTAGCTCGCCTTGCAAGAAACACACTCTGCTTTTGAGAAAACAGCACTCTTCTACTCTCCTGTGTTTCCTATAGGGCCAGAACAGTGAGCTTGCTCAGATCAAATAAACTGTGCTTCTTACACACACGGGGCATATCTAGTTCAACTCTGCTTAGGAAACTGACCAGAACAGTAGCTTCTCTTCAGTCCAATACACTGCACTTGCTGGGAACAGACGCGAGTGCTATTTGCACTGTGTATGGCAAAGGGAGCGCAATAGTGACTCTTCTTAGCAGAAAACAACTCTTGCTCGTAGGACCACAAATGGCATGGGATTCAACTCCGTTTAGGACTGGGAAACAAACGCTAGCTCGCCTTGCAAGAAACACACTCTGCTTTTGAGAAAACAGCACTCTTCTACTCTCCTGTGTTTC
>NW_026737519.1:0-38580 GCF_949786415.1 Peromyscus eremicus | reverse complement strand
ACACTTCTACTCTACTGTGTTTCCTATGGAGTCCGAACACTGAACTTGCTCAGAACAAAAGAACTGTGCTTCCTACACACACGGCCATATGTAGTTCAATTCTGCTTAGGAACCTGACAAGAACAGTAGATCCTCTTCCTTCCAATACACTGTAATTGCTGGGAACAGACGACAGTGCTATTTGTCCTGTGTATGGCAATGGCAGCGCAAAGTGACTCTTCTTACCATAAAACAACTCTTGCTTGTAGGACTAGAAACTGCATGTGATTCAACTCCATTTAGGACTGGGAAACAAACGCTAGCTCGCCTTACAAGAAACACACTCTGCTTTAGAGAAAAGAGCACTCTTCTACTCTACTGTGTTTCCTATAGGGCCAGAACAGTGAGCTTGCTCAGAACAAAAGAGCTGTGCTTCCTACACATGGGCCATAACTAGTTCCACTCTGCTTAGGAAACTGACAAGAACAGTAGCTCCTCTTCAGTCCGATACAATGTACTTGCTGGGAAAAGACGCGAGTGCTATTTGCACTGTGTATGGCAATGGGAGCGCAATAGTGACTTTCCTTACCAGAAAACAACTCTTGCTCGTAGGACCAGAAACTGCTTGTGATTCAACTCCATTTAGGACTGGAAAACAAATGCTAGCTCACCTTACATGAAACACACTCGGCTTTTGAGAAAAGAGCACTCTTCTACTCTACTGTGCTTCCTTTGGGGTCTGAAAAGTGAGCTTGCTCTGAACAAAAGAACTGTGCTTCCTACACACACGGGCCATATCTAGTTCAACTCTGCTTAGGAAACTGACAAGAACAGTAGATCCTCTTCAGTCCAATACACTGTACTTGCAGGGAACAGACGCGAGTGCTATTTGCACTGTGTATGGCAATTGGAGCCCAATACTGACTTGTCTTACCAGAAAACAACTCTTGCTCGTAGGACAAAAAACTGCATGTGACTCAACTCCATTTAGGACTGGGAAACAAATGCTAGCTCGACGTCCAAGAAACACACTCTGCTTTTGAGAAAAGAGCACTATTCTACTCTACTGTGTTTCCTATGTGTTCTGAAAAGTGAGCTTGCTCAGAACAAAAAAACTGTGCTTCCTACAAACACGGCCATATCTAGTTCAAGTCTGCTTAGGAACCTGACAAGAACAGTAGATCCTCTTCAGTCCAATACAGTGTACTTGCTGGGAACAGACGCCAATGGTATTTGTCCTGTGTATGGCAATGGCAGCGCAATAGTGACTCTTCTTACCAGAAAACAACTCTTGCTCGTGGACCAGCAACTGCATGTGATTCAACTCCATTTAGGACTGGGAAAAAAACTCTAGCTCGCTTTACAAGAAACACACTCTGCTTTTGAGAAAAGAGCACTCTTCTACTCTACTGTGTTTCCTATAGGGCCAGAACAGTGAGCTTGCTCAGAAAAAAAGAACTGTGCTTTCTACACACACGGGCCATATGTAGTTCAACTCTGCTTAGGAAACTGAGAAGAACAGTAGCTCCTCTTCTTTCCAATACACTGTACTTGCTGCGAACAGACGCCAGTGCTATTTGTCCTGTGTAAGGCAATGGCAGCGCAATAGTGACTCTTTTTACCAGACAACAACTCTTGCTCGTAGTACCAGAAACTGCATGGGATTCAACTCCATTTAGGACTGCGAAACAAACGCTAGCTTGCCTTACAAGTAACACACTCTGCTTTAGAGAAAAGAGCACTCTTCTGCTCTACTGTGTTTCCTAAGGGGTCCAAACAGTGAGCTTGCAAAGAACAAAAGAACTGTGCTTCCTACAAACACGGATCATATCTAGTTCAACTCTGCTTAGGAAACTGACAAGAACAGTAGCACCTATCCAGTCCAATACACTGTACTTGCTGGGAACAGACATGAGTTCTATTTGCACTGTGTATGGCAATGGGAGCGCAATGTGACTTTCCTTACCAGAAAAGAACTCTTGTTCTTAGGACCTGAAACTGCATGTGATTCAACTCCATTTAGGACTAGGAAACAAACGCTAGCTTGCCTTACAAGAAACACACTCTGCTTTTGAGAAAAGAGCACTCTTCTATCTACTGTGTTACATATGTGGTCCGAACAGTGAGCGTGCTCAGAAAAAAAGAACTGTGCTTCCTACACACACGGCCATATCTATTTCAATTCTGCTTAGGAACCTGACAAGAACAGTAGATCCTCTTCAGTCCAATACACTGTACTTGCTGCGAACAGACGCCAGTGCTATTTGTCCTGTGTATGGCAATGGCAGCACAACAGTGACTATTCTTACCATAAAACAACTCTTGCTCGTAGGACAATAACTGCATGTGATTCCACTCTATTTAGGACTGGGAAACAAACGCTAGCTCACCTTACAAGAAACACACTCTGCTTTAGAGAAAAGAGCACTCTTCTACTCTACTGTGTTTCCTATGGGGTCCAAACAGTGAGCTTGCTCAGAACAAAAGAACTGTGCTTCCTACACACAAGGACCATATGTAGTTCAACTCTGCTTAAGAAACTGACAAGACCAGTAGTTCCTCTTCAGTCCAATACACTGTAATTGCTGGGAACAGACGCGAGTGCTATTTGCCCTGTGTATGGCAATGGGAGCGCAATAGTGACTTTCCTTACCAGAAAACAACTCTTGTTCGTAGGACCAGAAACTGCATGTGATTCAACTCCATTTAGGACTGGGAAACAAACGCTAGCTCGCCTTACATGAAACACTCTCTGCTTTTGAGAAAAGAGCACTCTTCTACTCTACTGTGTTTTCTAAGGGGTCCAAACAGTGAGCTTGCTCAGAACAAAGAACTGTGCTTCCTACACACATGGACCATATCTAGTTCAACTCTGCTTTGGAGACTGACAAGAACAGTAGCTCCTCTTCAGTCCAATACACTGTACTTGCTGGGAACATACGCGAGTGCTATTTGCACTGTGTATGGCAATGGAGCGCAATAGTGACTTTCCTTACTAGAAAACAACTCTTGATCGTAGGACCAGAAACTGCATGTGATTCAACTCCGTTTAGGACTGGGAAACAAATGCTAGCTCGCCTTACATGAAACACTCTCTGCTTTTGAGAAAAGAGCACTCTTCTACTCTACTGTGTTTCCTATGGGGTCCAAACAGTGAGATTGCTCAGAACTAAGAACTGTGCTTCCTAAACACACGGCCATATCTAGTTCAATTCTGCTTAGGAACCTGACAAGAACAGTAGATCCTCTTCAGTCCAATACACTGTACTTGCTGCGAACAGACGCTAGTGCTTTTTGTCCTGTGTATCGCATTGGCAGCACAATAGTGACTATACTTACCATAAAACAACTCTTGCTCGTAGGACAGAAACTGCATGTGATTCCACTCCATTTAGGACTGGGAAACAAACGCTAGCTCGCCTTACAAGAAACACACTCTGCTTTAGAGAAAAGAGCACTCTTCTACTCTACTGTGTTTCCTATGGGGTCCAAACAGTGAGCTTGCGCAGAACATAAGAACTGTGCTTCCTACACACAAGGACCATATGTAGTTCAACTCTGCTTAGGAAACTGACAAGAACAGTAGCTCCTATTCTGTCCAATACACTGTACTTGCTGGGAAAAGACGCGAGTGCTATTTGCCCTGTGTATGGCAATGGGAGCGCAATAGTGACTTTCCTTACCAGAAAACAACTCTTGTTCGTAGGACTAGAAACTGCATGTGATTCAACTCCATTTAGGACTAGGAAACAAATGCTAGCTCGCCTTACAAGAAACACACTCTGCTTTTGAGAAAAGAGCACTCTTCTACTCTACTGTGTTTCCTATGGGGTCCGAACAGTGAGCTTTCTCAGAACAAAAGAACTGTGCTTCCTACACACACAGCCATATCTAGTTCAATTCTGCTTAGGAACCTGACAAGAACAGTAGCTCCTCTTCAGTCCAATACACTGTACTGCTGGGAACAGAAGCCAGTGCTATTTGTCCTGTGTATGGCAATGACAGCGCAATAGTGACTATTCTTATCATAAAACAACTCTTGCTCGTAGGACCAGAAACTGCATGTGATTCAACTCCATTTAGGACTGGGAAACAAACGCTAGCTTGCATTACAAGAAACACAGTCTGCTTTTGAGAAAAGAGCACTCTTCTACTCTACTGTGTTTCCTATGGTGTCCGAACAGTGAGCTTGCTCAGAACAAAAGAACTGTGCTTCCTACACACACGGACCATATGTAGTTCAACTCTGCTTAGGAAACTGACAAGAACAGTAGTTCCTATTCAATCCAATACACTGTACTTGCTGGGAACAAACGCGAGTCCTATTTGTCCTGTGTATGGCAATGGGAGCGTTATAGTGACTCTTCTTACCAGAAAACAACTCTTGCTCATAGGAATAGAAACTGCATGTGATTCAACTCCATTTAAAACTGGGAAACAAACGCTAGCTCGCCTTACAAGAAACACACTCTGCTTTTGAGAAAAGAGCACTCTTGTACTCCACTGTGTTTCCTATGGGGTCCAAACAGTGAGCTTGCTCAGAACAAAAGAACTGTGCTTCCTACACACATGGACCTTATCTAGTTCAACTCTGCTTAGGAAACTGACAAGAACAGTAGCTCCTATTCAGTCTGATACACTGTGCTTGCTGGGAACAGACGCGAGTGCTACTTGCACTGTGTATGGAATTTGGAGCGCAATAGTGTCTCTTCTTACCAGAAAACAACTCTTGATCATAGGACCAGAAACTGCCTGTGACTCAACTCCATTTAGGACTGGAAAACAAACGCGACCTCACCTTACAAGAAACACACTCTGCTTTAGAGAAAAGAGCACTCTTCTTCTCTACTGTGTTTCCTATAGGGCCAGAACAGTGAGCTTGCTCAGAACATAATAACTGTGCTTCCTTCACACACGGGCCATATCTAGTTCAACTCTGCTTAGGAAACTGACAAGAACAGTAGCTCCTCTTCAGTCCGATACACTGTACTTGCTGAGAACAGACGCGAGTGCTACTTGCACTGTGTATGGCAATTGGAGCACAATAGCGACTCGTCTTACCAGAAAACAACTCTTGCTCGTAGGACAAAAAACTGCATGTGATTCAACTCCGTTTAGGACTGGGAAACAAATGCTAGCTCGCCTTACATTAAACACTCTCTGCTTTTGAGAAAAGAGCACTCTTCTACTCTACTGTGTTTCCTATGGTGTCCAAACAGTGAGCTTGCTCAGAACAAAGAACTGTGCTTCCTACACACATGGACCATATCTAGTTCAACTCTGCTTAGGAGACTGACAAGAACAGTAGCTCCTCTTCAGTCTGATACACTGTACTTGCTGGGAACAGACGCCAGTGCTATTTGCACTCTGTATGGCAATGAGAGCGCAATAGTGGCTTTCCTTACCAGAAAACAACTCTTGCTCGTAGGACCACACACTGCATGTGATTCAACGCCATTTAGGACTGGGAAACAAATGCTAGCTCGCCTTACAAGAAACACACTCTGCTTCTGAGAAAAGAGCACTCTTCTACTCTACTGTGTTTCCTATGGGGTCCAAACAGTGAGCTTGCTCAGAAAAAAAGAACTGTGCTTCCTACACACATCGACCATATCTAGTTCAACTCTGCTTAGGAAACTGACAAGAACAGTATCTCCTCTTCAGTCCAATACACTGTATTTGCGGGGAAGAGTCGAGAGTGCTATTTGCACTGTGTATGGCAATTGGAGCACAATAGTGACTCGTCTTACCAGAAAACAACTCTTGCTCGTAGGAAAAAAAAACTGCATGTGACTCAACTCCATTTAGGTCTAGGAAACAAACGCTAGCTCGCGTTACAAGAAACACACTCTGCTTTAGAGAAAAGAGCACTCTTCTACTCTACTGTGTTTCCTATGGGGTCCGAACAGTGAGCTTTCTCAGAACAAAAGAACTGTGCTTCCTACACACACAGCCATATCTAGTTCAATTCTGATTAGGAACCTGACAAGAACAGTAGCTCCTCTTCAGTCCAATACACTGTACTGCTGGGAACAGACGCCAGTGCTATTTGTCCTGTGTATGTCAATGGCAGCGCAATAGTGACTATTCTTATCCTAAAACAACTCTTGCTCGTAGGACCAGAAACTGCATGTGATTCAACTCCGTTTAGGACTGGGAAACAAATGCTAGCTCGTCTTACATGAAACACTCTCTGCTTTTGAGAAACGAGCACTCTTCTACTCTATTGTGTTTCCTATGGGGTCCAAACAGTGAGCTTGCTCAGAACAAAGAACTGTGCTTCCTACACACATGGACCATATCTAGTTCAACTCTGCTTAGGAAACTGACAAGAACAGTAGCTCCTCTTCAGTCCGATACACTGTACTTGCTGGGAACAGACGCGAGTGCTATTTGCACTGTGTATGGCAAAGGGAGCACAATAGTGACTTTCCTTAACAGAAAACAACTCTTGCTCGTAGGACCAGAAATTGCATGTGACTCAATTCCATTTAGGACTGGGAAACAAATGATAGCTTGCCTTACAAAAAACACACTCTGCTTTTGAGAAAAGAGCACTCTTCTTCTCTACTGTGTTTCCTATGGGGTCCGAACAGTGAGCTTGCTCAGAACAAAAGAACTGTGCTTCCTACACACACGGCCATATCTAGTTCAATTCTGCTTAGGAACCTGACAAGAACAGTAGATCCTCTTCAGTCCTATACACTGTACTTGCTGCGAACAGACGCCAGTGCTATTTGTCCTGTGTATGGCAATGGCAGCACAATAGTGACTATTCTTACCATAAAACAACTCTTGCTCATAGGACAGAAACTGCATGTGATTCCACTCCATTTAGGACTGGGAAACAAACTCTAGTTCGCCTTATAAGAAACACACTCTGCTTTTGAGAAAAGAGCAGTATTCTACTCTAATGTGTTTCCTAATGGGCCAGAACATTGAGCTTGCTCAGAAAAAAAGAACTGTGCTTCCTACACACCCGGCCATATCTAGTTCAATTCTGCTTAGGAACCTGACAAGAACAGTAGATCCTGTTCAGTCCAATACACTGTACTTGCTGCGAAAAGACGCCAGTACTATTTGTCCTGTGTATGGAAATGGCAGCACAATAGTGACTATTCTTACCATAAAACAACTCTTGCTCATAGGACAGAAACTGCATGTGATTCCACTCCATTTAGGACTGGGAAACAAACGCTAGCTCGCCTTACCAGAAACACAATCTGCTTTAGAGAAAAGAGCACTCTTCTACTCTACTGTGTTTCCTATGGCTTCCAAACAGTGAGCTTGCTCAGAACAAAAGTACTGTGCATCCTACACACAAGGACCATATGTAGTTCAACTCTGCTTAGGAAACTGACAAGAACAGTAGCTCCTATTCAGTACTTGCTGGGAACAGACGCATGTGCTATTTGCACTGTGTATGGCAATGGGAGCGCAATAGTGACTTTCCTTACCAGAAAACAACTCTTGTTCGTAGGACCAGAAACTGCATGTGATTCAACTCCATTTAGGACTAAAAACAAACGCTAGCTCGCCTTACAAGAACCACACTCTGCTTTTGAGAAAAGAGCACTCTTCTACTCTACTGTGTTTCCCATAATGCCAGAACAGTGAGCTTGCTCAGAACATAAGAACTGTGCTTTCTACACACACGGTCCTTATCTAGTTCAACTCAGCTTAGGAAACTGACAAGAACAATAGCTCCTCTTCAGTCCAATACAATGTACTTGCTGGGAACAGACGCGAGTGCTATTTGCACTGTGTATGGCATTTGGAGCGCAATAGTGACTCTTCTTACCAGAAAACAACTCTTGCTCGTAGGACCAAAAACTGTCTGTGACTCAACTCCATTTAGGACTGGGAAACAAACGCGAGCTCGCCTTACAAGAAACACACTCTGCTTTAGAGAAAAGAGCACTCTTCTACTCTACGTGTTTCCTTTTGGGTCCGAACAGTGAGCTTGCTCAGAACCAAAGAACTGTGCTTCCTACACACACGGGCCATATCTAGTTCAACTCTGCTTAGGAAACTGACAAGAAGAGTAGCTCCTCTTCAGTCCAATACACTGTACTTGCTGAGAAGAGATGCGAGTGCTATTTGCACTGTGAATGGCAATTGGAGCACAATAGTGACTCGTCTTACCAGAAAACAACTCTTGCTCGTAGGACAAAAAAACTGCATGTGACTCAACTCCATTTAGGACTGGGAAACAAACTCTAGCTCACCTTACAAGAAACACACTCTGCTTTTGAGAAAAGAGCACTCTTCTACTCTACTGTGTTTCCTATAGGGCCAGAACATTGAGCTTGCTCAGAAAAAAAGAACTGTGCTTCCTACACACACGGGCAATATCTAGTTTAACTCTGCTTAGGAAACTGAGAAGAACAGTAGCTTCTCTTCAGTCCGATACACTGTACTTGCTGGGAACAGATGCCAGTGCTGTTTGCACTGTGTATGGCAATGGGAGCGCAATAGTTACTTTCCTTACCAGAAAACAACTCTTGCTTGTAGGACCAGAAACTGCATGTGATTCAACTCCATTTAGGACTGGGAAACAAACGCTAGCTTGCCTTACAAGAAACACACTCTGCTTTAGAGAAAAGAGCACTCTTCTACTCTACTGTGTTTCCTATGGGGTCCAAACAGAGAGCTTGCTCAGAACAAAAGAACTGTGCTTCCTACACACACGGACCATATGTCGTTCAACTCTGCTTAGGAAACTGACAAGAACAGTAGCTCCTCTTCAGTCCAATACACTGTACTTGCGGGGAAGAGACGCGAGTGCTATTTGCACTGTGTATGGCAATGGAGCGCAATAGTGACTTTCCTTACCAGAAAACAACTCTTGCTCGTAGGACAAAAAACTGCATGTGACTCAACTCCATTTAGGTCTGGGAAACAAACGCTAGCTCACCTTACAAGAAACACACTCTGCTTTTGAGAAAAGAGCACTCTTCTACTCTACTGTGTTTCCTATGGGGTCCGAACAGTGAGCTTTCTCAGAACAAAAGAACTGTGCTTCCTACACACACAGCCATATCTAGTTCAATTCTGCTTATGAACCTGACAAGAACAATAGCTCCTCTTCAGTCCAATACACTGTACTGCTGGGAACAGAAGCCAGTGCTATTTGTCCTGTGTATGGCAATGGCAGCGCAATAGTGACTATTCTTATCATAAAACAACTCTTGCTCGTAGGACCAGAAACTGCATGTGATTCAACTCCATTTAGGACTGGGAAACAAACGCTAGCTCGCCTTACAAGAAACACAATCTGCTTTAGAGAAAAGAGCACTCTTCTACTCTACTGTGTTTCCTATAGGGCCAGAACAGTGAGCTTGCTCAGAACAAAAGAACTGTGCTTCCTACACACACGGGCCATATCTAGTTCAACTCTGCTTAGGAAACTGACAAGAACAGTAGCTCCTCTTCAGTCCGATACACTGTACTTGCTGGGAACAGACGCGAGTGCTATTTGCCCTGTGTATGGCAATGGGAGCGCAATAGTGACTTTCATTACCAGAAAACAACTCTTGCTCGTAGGACCAGAAACTTCATGTGATTCAACTCCGTTTAGGACTGGGAAACAAATGCTAGCTCGCCTTACATGAAACACTCTCTGCTTTTGAGAAAAGAGCACTCTTCTACTCTACTGTGTTTCCTATGGGGTCCAAACAGTGAGCTTGCTCAGAACAAAGAACTGTGCTTCCTACACACATGGACCATATCTAGTTCAACTCTGCTTAGGAAACTGACAAGAACAGTAGCTCCTTTTCAGTCCGATACACTGTACTTGCTGGGAACAGACGCGAGTGCTATTTGCACTGTGTATGGCAAAGGGAGCACAATAGTGACTTTCCTTACCAGAAAACAACTCTTGCTCGTAGGACCAGAAACTGCATGTGATTCAACGCCATTTAGGACTGGGAAACAAATGATAGCTTGCCTTACAAAAAACACACTGTGCTTTTTAGAAAAGAGCACTCTTCTACTCTACTGTGTTTCCTATGGGGTTCGAACAGTGAGCTTGCTCAGAACAAAAGAACTGTGCTTCCTACACACACGGCCATATCTAGTTCAATTCTGCTTAGGAACCTGACAAGAACAGTAGATCCTCTTCAGTCCAGTACACTGTACTTGCTGCGAACAGACGCCAGTGCTATTGTTCCTGTGTGTGGCAATGGCAGCACAATAGTGACTATTTTTACCATAAAACAACTCTTGCTCGTAGGACAGAAACTGCATGTGATTCCACTCCATTTAGGACTGGGAAACAAACGCTAGCTCGCCTTACAAGAAACACACTCTGCTTTAGAGAAAAGAGCACTCTTCTACTCTACTGTGTTTCCTATGGGGTCCAAAGCGTGAGCTTGCTCAGAACAAAAGAACTGTGCTTCCTACACACAAGGACCATATGTAGTTCAACTCTGCTTAGGAAACTGACAAGAACAGCAGCTCCTCTTCAGTCCAATACACTGTACTTGCTGGGAACAAACGGGAGTGCTATTTGCACTGTGTATGGCAATGAGAGCGCAATAGTGACTTTCATTACCAGAAAACAACTCTTGCTCATAGGACAAAATACTGCATGTGACTCAACTCCATTTAGGACTGGGAAACAAACTCTAGCTCGCCTTACAAGAAACACAATCTGCTTTTGAGAAAAGAGCAGTATTCTCCTCTAATGTGTTTCCTATGGGGTCCAAACAGTGAGCTTGCTCAGAACAAAAGAACTGTGCTTCCTACGCACACGGACCATATGTAGTTCAACTCTGCTTAGGAAACTGACAAGAACAGTATCTCCTCTTCATTCCAATACACTGTACTTTCTGGGAACAGACGCGAATGCTATTTGCACTGTGTATGGCAATGAGATCGCAATAGTGACTTTCCTTACCAGAAAAAAACTCTTGCTCGTAGGACCAGAAACTGCATGTGATTCAACGCCAATTAGGACTGTGAAACTAATGCCAGCTCGCCTTACAAGAAACGCACTCTGCTTTTGAGAAAAGAGCACTCTTCTACTCTACAGTGTTTCCTATGGGGTCCAAACAGTGAGCTTGCTCAGAACAAAAGAACTGTGCTTTTTATACACATGGACCATATCTAGCTCAACTCTGCTTATGAAACTGACAAGAACAGCAGCTCCTCTTCAGTCCAATACACTGTAATTGCTGGGAACAGACGCGAGTGCTATTTGCCCTGTGTATGGCAATAACAGCGCAATAGTGACTTTTTTTTTACAACAAAACATTTCTTGCTCGTAGGAATACAAACTGCATGTGATTCAACGCCATTTAGGACTGGGAAACAAATGCTAGTTCGCCTTACAAGAAACACTCTCTGCTTTTTAGAAAAGAGCACTCTTCTACTCTACTGTGTTTCCTATGGGGTCCAAACAGTGAGCTTGCTCAGAACAAAAGAACTGGGCTTCCTACACACATCGACCATATCTAGTTCAACTCTGCTTAGGAAACTGACAAGAACAGTAGCTCCTCTTCAGTCCAATACACTGTACTTGCGGGGAAGAGACGCGAGTGCTATTTGCACTGTGTATGGCAATTGGGGCACAATAGTGACTCGTCTTACCAGAAAACAACTCTTGCTCGTAGGACAAAAAACTGCATGTGACTCAACTCCATTTAGGTCTGGGAAACAAACGCTAGCTCACCTTACAAGAAACACACTCTGCTTTTGAGAAAAGAGCACTCTTCTACTCTACTGTGTTTCCTATGGGGTCCGAACAGTGAGCTTTCTCAGAACAAAAGAACTGTGCTTCCTACACACACAGCCATATCTAGTTCAATTCTGCTTAGGAACCTGACAAGAACAGTAGCTCCTCTTCAGTCCAATACACTGTACTGCTGGGAACAGAAGCCAGTGCTCTTTGTCCTGTGTATTGCAATGGCAGCGCATTAGTGACTATTCTTATCATAAAACTACTCTTGCTCGTAGGACCAGAAACTGCATGTGATTCAACTCCATTTAGGACTGGGAAACAAACGCTAGCTCACCTTACAAGAAACAAAATCTGCTTTAGAGAAAAGAGCACTCTTCTACTCTACTGTGTTTCCTATATGGCCAGAACCGTGAGCTTTCTCAGAACAAAAGAACTGTGCTTCCTACACACGGGCCATATCTAGTTCAACTCTGCTTAGGAAACTGACAAGAACAGTAGCTCCTCTTCAGTCCGATACACTGTACTTCCTGGGAACAGACTCGAGTGCTATTTGCACTGTGTATGTCAAAGGGAGCACAATAGTGACTTTCCTTACCAGAAAACAACTCTTGCTCGTAGGACCAGAAACTGCATGTGATTCAACTCCATTTAGGACTGGGAAAAAAATGATAGCTTGCCTTACAAAAAACACACTCTGCTTTTGAGAAAAGAGCACTCTTCTACTCTACTGTGTTTCCTATGGGGTCCGAACAGTGAGCTTGCTCAGAACAAAAGAACTGTGCTTCCTACACACATCGACCATATCTAGTTCAACTCTGCTTAGGAAACTGACAAGAACAGTAGCTCCTCTTCAGTCCGATACACTGTACTTGCTGGGAAGAGACGCGAGTGCTATTTGCACTGTGTATGGCAATGGGAGTGCAATAGTTACTTTCCTTACCAGAAAACAACTCTTGCTCGTAGGACCAGAAATTGCATGTGATTCAACTCCATTTAGGACTGGGAAACAAATGCTAGCTCGCCTTACAAGAAACACACTCTGCTTTTGAGAAAAGAGCACTCTTCTACTCTACTGTGTTTCCTAGGGGTCTGAAAAGTGAACTTGCTCAGAAAAAAAGCACTGTGCTTCCTACACACACGGACATATCTAGTTCAATTCTGCTTAGGAACCTGACAAGAACAGTAGATCCTCTTCAGTCCAATACACTGTACTTGCTGGGAACAGACGCCAGTGCTATTTGTCCTGTGTATGGCAATGGCAGCGCAATAGTGACTATTCTTACCATAAAACAACTCTTGCTCGTAGAACCAGAAACTGCATGTGATTCCACTCCATTTAGGACTGGGAAACAAACGCTAGCTCGCCTTACAAGAAACACACTCTGCTTTTGAGAAAAGAGCACTCTTCTACTCTATGGTGTTTCCTATGGGGTCCAAACAGTGAGCTTGCTCAGAACAAAAGAACTGTGCTTCCTACACACATGGACCATATCTAGTTCAACTCTGCTTAGGAAACTGACAAGAGCAGCAGCTCCTCTTCAGTTCAATACACTGTACTTGCTGGGAACAGACACGAGTGCTATTTGCACTGTGTATGGCATTTGGAGCGCAATAGTGACTCTTCTTACCAGAAAACAACTCTTGCTCGTAGGACCAAAAACTGTCTGTGACTCAACTCCATTTAGGACTGGGAAACAAATGCTAGCTCGCCTTACATGAAACACTCTCTGCTTTTGAGAAAAGAGCACTCTTCTACTCTACTGTGTTTCCTATGGGGTCCAAACAGTGAGCTTGCTCAGAACAAAGAACTGTGCTTCCTACACACATGGACCGTATCTAGTTCAACTCTGCTTAGGAAACTGAAAAGAACAGTAGCTCCTCTTCAGTCCGATACACTGTACTTGCTGGGAACAGACGCGAGTGCTATTTGCACTGTGTATGGCAAAGGGAGCATAATAGTGACTTTCCTTACCAGAAAACAACTCTTGCTCGTAGGACCAGAAACTGCAAGTGATTCAACTCCATTTAGGACTGGGAAAAAAATGATAGCTTGCCTTACAAAAAACACACTCTGCTTTTGAGAAAAGAGCACTCTTCTACTGTACTGTGTTTCCTATGGGGTCCGAACAGTGAGCTTGCTCAGAACAAAAGAACTGTGCTTCCTACACAAACGGCCATATCTAGTTCAATTCTGCTTAGGAACCTGACAAGAACAGTAGCTCCTATTCAGTCCAATACACTGTACTTGCTGGGAAAAGACGCGAGTGCTATTTGCCCTGTGTATGGCAATGGGAGCGCAATAGTAACTTTCCTTACCAGAAAACAACTCTTGCTTGTAGGACCAGAAACTGCATGTGATTCAACTCCATTTAGGACTGGGAAACAAACGCTAGCTCGCCTTACAAGAAACACAATCTGCTTTAGAGAAAAGAGCACTCTTCTACTCTACTGTGTTTCCTATAGGGCCAGAACAGTGAGCTTGCTCAGAACAAAAGAACTGTGCTTCCTACACACGGGCCATATCTAGTTCAACTCTGCTTAGGAAACTGACAAGAACAGTAGCTCCTCTTCAGTCCGATACACTGTACTTGCTGGGAACAGACGCGAGTGCTATTTGCCCTGTGTATGGCAATGGGAGCGCAATAGTGACTTTCATTACCAGAAAACAACTCTTGCTCGTAGGACCAGAAACTTCATGTGATTCAACTCCGTTTAGGACTGGGAAACAAATGCTAGCTCGCCTTACATGAAACACTCTCTGCTTTTGAGAAAAGAGCACTCTTCTACTCTACTGTGTTTCCTATGGGGTCCAAACAGTGAGCTTGCTCAGAACAAAGAACTGTGCTTCCTACACACATGGACCATATCTAGTTCAACTCTGCTTAGGAAACTGACAAGAACAGTAGCTCCTTTTCAGTCCGATACACTGTACTTGCTGGGAACAGACGCGAGTGCTATTTGCACTGTGTATGGCAAAGGGAGCACAATAGTGACTTTCCTTACCAGAAAACAACTCTTGCTCGTAGGACCAGAAACTGCATGTGATTCAACGCCATTTAGGACTGGGAAACAAATGATAGCTTGCCTTACAAAAAACACACTGTGCTTTTTAGAAAAGAGCACTCTTCTACTCTACTGTGTTTCCTATGGGGTTCGAACAGTGAGCTTGCTCAGAACAAAAGAACTGTGCTTCCTACACACACGGCCATATCTAGTTCAATTCTGCTTAGGAAACAAACAAGAACAGTAGATCCTCTTCAGTCCAGTACACTGTACTTGCTGCGAACAGACGCCAGTGCTATTGTTCCTGTGTGTGGCAATGGCAGCACAATAGTGACTATTTTTACCATAAAACAACTCTTGCTCGTAGGACAGAAACTGCATGTGATTCCACTCCATTTAGGACTGGGAAACAAACGCTAGCTCGCCTTACAAGAAACACACTCTGCTTTAGAGAAAAGAGCACTCTTCTACTCTACTGTGTTTCCTATGGGGTCCAAAGCGTGAGCTTGCTCAGAACAAAAGAACTGTGCTTCCTACACACAAGGACCATATGTAGTTCAACTCTGCTTAGGAAACTGACAAGAACAGCAGCTCCTCTTCAGTCCAATACACTGTACTTGCTGGGAACAAACGGGAGTGCTATTTGCACTGTGTATGGCAATGAGAGCGCAATAGTGACTTTCATTACCAGAAAACAACTCTTGCTCATAGGACAAAATACTGCATGTGACTCAACTCCATTTAGGACTGGGAAACAAACTCTAGCTCGCCTTACAAGAAACACACTCTGCTTTTGAGAAAAGAGCAGTATTCTCCTCTAATGTGTTTCCTATGGGGTCCAAACAGTGAGCTTGCTCAGAACAAAAGAACTGTGCTTCCTACGCACACGGACCATATGTAGTTCAACTCTGCTTAGGAAACTGACAAGAACAGTATCTCCTCTTCATTCCAATACACTGTACTTTCTGGGAACAGACGCGAATGCTATTTGCACTGTGTATGGCAATGAGATCACAATAGTGACTTTCCTTACCAGAAAACAACTCTTGCTCGTAGGACCAGAAACTGCATGTGATTCAATGCCAATTAGGACTGTGAAACTAATGCCAGCTCGCCTTACAAGAAACGCACTCTGCTTTTGAGAAAAGAGCACTCTTCTACTCTACAGTGTTTCCTATGGGGTCCAAACAGTGAGCTTGCTCAGAACAAAAGAACTGTGCTTTTTATACACATGGACCATATCTAGCTCAACTCTGCTTATGAAACTGACAAGAACAGCAGCTCCTCTTCAGTCCAATACACTGTAATTGCTGGGAACAGACGCGAGTGCTATTTGCCCTGTGTATGGCAATAACAGCGCAATAGTGACTTTTTTTTTACAACAAAACAACTCTTGCTCGTAGGAATACAAACTGCATGTGATTCAACGCCATTTAGGACTGGGAAACAAATGCTAGTTCGCCTTACAAGAAACACTCTCTGCTTTTGAGAAAAGAGCACTCTTCTACTCTACTGTGTTTCCTATGGGGTCCAAACATTGAGCTTGCTCAGAACAAAAGAACTGGGCTTCCTACACACATCGACCATATCTAGTTCAACTCTGCTTAGGAAACTGACAAGAACAGTAGCTCCTCTTCAGTCCAATACACTGTACTTGCGGGGAAGAGACGCGAGTGCTATTTGCACTGTGTATGGCAATTGGAGCACAATAGTGACTCATCTTACTAGAAAACAACTCTTGCTCGTAGGACAAAAAACTGCATGTGACTCAACTCCATTTAGGTCTGGGAAACAAACGATAGCTCACCTTACAAGAAACACACTCTGCTTTTGAGAAAAGAGCACTCTTCTACTCTACTGTGTTTCCTATGGGGTCCGAACAGTGAGCTTTCTCAGAACAAAAGAACTGTGCTTCCTACACACACAGCCATATCTAGTTCAATTCTGCTTAGGAACCTGACAAGAACAGTAGCTCCTCTTCAGTCCAATACACTGTACTGCTGGGAACAGAAGCCAGTGCTCTTTGTCCTGTGTATTGCAATGGCAGCGCATTAGTGACTATTCTTATCATAAAACTACTCTTGCTCGTAGGACCAGAAACTGCATGTGATTCAACTCCATTTAGGACTGGGAAACAAACGCTAGCTCACCTTACAAGAAACAAAATCTGCTTTAGAGAAAAGAGCACTCTTCTACTCTACTGTGTTTCCTATATGGCAAGAACCGTGAGCTTTCTCAGAACAAAAGAACTGTGCTTCCTACACACGGGCCATATCTAGTTCAACTCTGCTTAGGAAACTGACAAGAACAGTAGCTCCTCTTCAGTCCGATACACTGTACTTCCTGGGAACAGACGCGAGTGCTATTTGCACTGTGTATGTCAAAGGGAGCACAATAGTGACTTTCCTTACCAGAAAACAACTCTTGCTCGTAGGACCAGAAACTGCATGTGATTCAACTCCATTTAGGACTGGGAAAAAAATGATAGCTTGCCTTACAAAAAACACACTCTGCTTTTGAGAAAAGAGCACTCTTCTACTCTACTGTGTTTCCTATGGGGTCCGAACAGTGAGCTTGCTCAGAACAAAAGAACTGTGCTTCCTACACACATCGACCATATCTAGTTCAACTCTGCTTAGGAAACTGACAAGAACAGTAGCTCCTCTTCAGTCCGATACACTGTACTTGCTGGGAACAGACGCGAGTGCTATTTGCACTGTGTATGGCAATGGGAGTGCAATAGTTACTTTCCTTACCAGAAAACAACTCTTGCTCGTAGGACCAGAAATTGCATGTGATTCAACTCCATTTAGGACTGGGAAACAAATGCTAGCTCGCCTTACAAGAAACACACTCTGCTTTTGAGAAAAGAGCACTCTTCTACTCTACTGTGTTTCCTAGGGGTCTGAAAAGTGAACTTGCTCAGAAAAAAAGCACTGTGCTTCCTACACACACGGACATATCTAGTTCAATTCTGCTTAGGAACCTGACAAGAACAGTAGATCCTCTTCAGTCCAATACACTGTACTTGCTGGGAACAGACGCCAGTGCTACTTGTCCTGTGTATGGCAATGGCAGCGCAATAGTGACTATTCTTACCATAAAACAACTCTTGCTCGTAGAACCAGAAACTGCATGTGATTCCACTCCATTTAGGACTGGGAAACAAACGCTAGCTCGCCTTACAAGAAACACACTCTGCTTTTGAGAAAAGAGCACTCTTCTACTCTATGGTGTTTCCTGTGGGGTCCAAACAGTGAGCTTGCTCAGAACAAAAGAACTGTGCTTCCTACACACATGGACCATATCTAGTTCAACTCTGCTTAGGAAACTGACAAGAGCAGCAGCTCCTCTTCAGTTCAATACACTGTACTTGCTGGGAACAGACACGAGTGCTATTTGCACTGTGTATGGCATTTGGAGCGCAATAGTGACTCTTCTTACCAGAAAACAACTCTTGCTCGTAGGACCAAAAACTGTCTGTGACTCAACTCCATTTAGGACTGGGAAACAAATGCTAGCTCGCCTTACATGAAACACTCTCTGCTTTTGAGAAAAGAGCACTCTTCTACTCTACTGTGTTTCCTATGGGGTCCAAACAGTGAGCTTGCTCAGAAAAAAGAACTGTGCTTCCTACACACATGGACCGTATCTAGTTCAACTCTGCTTAGGAAACTGACAAGAACAGTAGCTCCTCTTCAGTCCGATACACTGTACTTGCTGGGAACAGACGCGAGTGCTATTTGCACTGTGTATGGCAAAGGGAGCATAATAGTGACTTTCCTTACCAGAAAACAACTCTTGCTCGTAGGACCAGAAACTGCAAGTGATTCAACTCCATTTAGGACTGGGAAAAAAATGATAGCTTGCCTTACAAAAAACACACTCTGCTTTTGAGAAAAGAGCACTCTTCTACTGTACTGTGTTTCCTATGGGGTCTGAACAGTGAGCTTGCTCAGAACAAAAGAACTGTGCTTCCTACACAAACGGCCATATCTAGTTCAATTCTGCTTAGGAACCTGACAAGAACAGTAGCTCCTATTCAGTCCAATACACTGTACTTGCTGGGAAAAGACGCGAGTGCTATTTGCCCTGTGTATGGCAATGGGAGCGCAATAGTAACTTTCCTTACCAGAAAACAACTCTTGCTTGTAGGACCAGAAACTGCATGTGATTCAACTCCATTTAGGACTGGGGAACAAACGCTAGCTTGCCTTACAAGAAACACACTCTGCTTTAGAGAAAAGAGCACTCTTCTACTCTACTGTGTTTCCTATGGGGTCCAAACAGAGAGCTTGCTCAGAACAAAAGAACTGTGCTTCCTACACACACGGACCATATGTAGTTCAACTCTGCTTAGGAAACTGACAAGAACAGCAGCTCCTCTTCAGTCCAATACACTGTACTTGCTGGGAACAAACGGGAGTGCTATTTGCACTGTGTATGGCAATGAGAGCGCAATAGTGACTTTCCTTACCAGAAAACAACGCTTGCTCGTAGGACAAAATACTGCATGTGACTCAACTCCATTTAGGACTGGGAAACAAACTCTAGCTCGCCTTACAAGAAACACAATCTGCTTTTGAGAAAAGAGCAGTATTCTCCTCTAATGTGTTTCCTATGGGGTCCAAACAGTGAGCTTGCTCAGAACAAAAGAACTGTGCTTCCTACACACACGGACCATATGTAGTTCAACTCTGCTTAGGAAACTGACAAGAACAGTATCTCCTCTTCATTCCAATACACTGTACTTTCTGGGAACAGACGCGAGTGCTATTTGCACTGTGTATGGCAATGAGATCGCAATAGTGACTTTCCTTACCAGAAAACAACTCTTGCTCGTAGGACCAGAAACTGCATGTGATTCAACGCCAATTAGGACTGTGAAACTAATGCCAGCTCGCCTTACAAGAAACGCACTCTGCTTTTGAGAAAAGAGCACTCTTCTACTCTACAGTGTTTCCTATGGGGTCCAAACAGTGAGCTTGCTCAGAACAAAAGAACTGTGCTTTTTATACACATGGACCATATCTAGCTCAACTCTGCTTATGAAACTGACAAGAACAGCAGCTCCTCTTCAGTCCAATACACTGTAATTGCTGGGAACAGACGCAAGTGCTATTTGCTCTGTGTATGGCAATGACAGCGCAATAGAGACTTTTTTTTACCAGAAAACAACTCTTGATCGTAGGAACACAAACTGCATGTGATTCAACGCCATTTAGGACTGGGAAACAAATGCTAGTTCGCCTTACAAGAAACACTCTCTGCTTTTTAGAAAAGAGCACTCTTCTACTCTACTGTGTTTCCTATGGGGTCCAAACAGTGAGCTTGCTCAGAACAAAAGAACTGGGCTTCCTACACACATCGACCATATCTAGTTCAACTCTGCTTAGAAAACTGACAAGAACAGTAGCTCCTCTTCAGTCCAATACACTGTACTTGCGGGGAAGAGACGCGAGTGCTATTTGCACTGTGTATGGCAATTGGAGCACAATAGTGACTCGTCTTACCAGAAAACAACTCTTGCTCGTAGGACAAAAAACTGCATGTGACTCAACTCCATTTAGGTCTGGGAAACAAACGCTAGCTCACCTTACAAGAAACACACTCTGCTTTTGAGAAAAGAGCACTCTTCTACTCTACTGTGTTTCCTATGGGGTCCGAACAGTGAGCTTTCTCAGAACAAAAGAACTGTGCTTCCTACACACACAGCCATATCTAGTTCAATTCTGCTTAGGAACCTGACAAGAACAGTAGCTCCTCTTCAGTCCAATACACTGTACTGCTGGGAACAGAAGCCAGTGCTCTTTGTCCTGTGTATTGCAATGGCAGCACAATAGTGACTATTCTTATCATAAAACAACTCTTGCTCGTAGGACCAGAAACTGCATGTGATTCAACTCCATTTAGGACTTGGAAACAAACGCTAGCTCACCTTACAAGAAACACAATCTGTTTTAGAGAAAAGAGCACTCTTCTACTCTACTGTGTTTCCCAAAGGTCCAAACAGTGAGCTTGCTCAGAACAAAGAACTGTGCTTCCTACACACATGGACCATATCTAGTTCAACTCTGCTTAGGAAACTGACAAGAACAGTAGCTCCTCTTCAGTCCGATACACTGTACTTGCTGGGAACAGACGCGAGTGCTATTTGCACTGTGTATGTCAAAGGGAGCACAATAGTGACTTTCCTTACCAGAAAACAACTCTTGCTCATAGGACCAGAAACTGCATGTGATTCAACTCCATTTAGGACTGGGAAAAAAATGATAGCTTGCCTTACAAAAAACACACTCAGCTTTTGAGAAAAGAGCACTCTTCTACTGTACTGTGTTTCCTATGGGGTCCGAACAGTGAGCTTGCTCAGAACAAAAGAACTGTGCTTCTTACACACATCGACCATATCTAGTTCAACTCTGCTTAGGAAACTGACAAGAACAGTAGCTCCTATTCAGTCCAATACACTGTACATGCTGGGAACAGACGCGAGTGCTATTTGCACTGTGTATGGCATTTGGAGCACAATAGTGACTCTTCTTACCAGAAAACAACTCTTGCTCATAGGACCAAAAACTGCATGTGACTCAAATCCATTTAGGACTGGGAAACAAACGCGAGCTTGCCTTACAAGAAACATACTCTGCTTTATAGAGAAGAGGCATCTTCTACTCTACTGTGTTTCCTATAGGGCCAGAACAGTGAGCTTGCTCAGAACAAAAGAACTGTGCTTTCTACACACACGGTCCTTATCTAGTTCAACTCTGCTTAGGAAACTGACAAGAACAGTAGCTCCTCTTCAGTCCGATACACTGTACTTGCTGGGAACAGACACGAGTGCTATTTGCACTGTGTATGGCAATGGGAGCGCAATAGTTACTTTCCTTACCAGAAAACAACTCTTGCTCGTAGGACCAGAAATTGCATGTGATTCAACTCCATTTAGGACTGGGAAACAAATGCTAGCTCGCCTTACAAGAAACACACTCTGCTTTTGAGAAAAGAGCACTCTTCTACTCTACTGTGTTTCCTAGGGGTCCGAAAGTGAACTTGCTCAGAACAAAAGCACTGTGCTTCCTACACACACGGACATATCTAGTTCAATTCTGCTTAGGAACCTGACAAGAACAGTAGATCCTCTTCAGTCCAATACACTGTACTTGCTGGGAACAGACGCCAGTGCTATTTGTCCTGTGTATGGCAATGGCAGCGCAATAGTGACTATTCTTACCATAAAACAACTCTTGCTTGTAGGACCAGAAACTGCATGTGATTCAACTCCATTTAGGACTGGGGAACAAACGCTAGCTTGCCTTACAAGAAACACACTCTGCTTTAGAGAAAAGAGCACTCTTCTACTCTACTGTGTTTCCTATGGGGTCCAAACAGAGAGCTTGCTCAGAACAAAAGAACTGTGCTTCCTACACACAGGGACCATATGTAGTTTAACTCTGCTTAGGAAACTGACAAGAACAGCAGCTCCTCTTCAGTCCAATACACTGTACTTGCTGGGAACAAACGGGAGTGCTATTTGCACTGTGTATGGCAATGAGAGCGCAATAGTGACTTTCCTTACCAGAAAACAACGCTTGCTCGTAGGACAAAATACTGCATGTGACTCAACTCCATTTAGGACTGGGAAACAAACTCTAGCTCGCCTTACAAGAAACACAATCTGCTTTTGAGAAAAGAGCAGTATTCTCCTCTAATGTGTTTCCTATGGGGTCCAAACAGTGAGCTTGCTCAGAACAAAAGAACTGTGCTTCCTACACACACGGACCATATGTAGTTCAACTCTGCTTAGGAAACTGACAAGAACAGTATCTCCTCTTCATTCCAATACACTGTACTTTCTGGGAACAGACGCGAGTGCTATTTGCACTGTGTATGGCAATGAGATCGCAATAGTGACTTTCCTTACCAGAAAACAACTCTTGCTCGTAGGACCAGAAACTGCATGTGATTCAACGCCAATTAGGACTGTGAAACTAATGCCAGCTCGCCTTACAAGAAACGCACTCTGCTTTTGAGAAAAGAGCACTCTTCTACTCTACAGTGTTTCCTATGGGGTCCAAACAGTGAGCTTGCTCAGAACAAAAGAACTGTGCTTTTTATACACATGGACCATATCTAGCTCAACTCTGCTTATGAAACTGACAAGAACAGCAGCTCCTCTTCAGTCCAATACACTGTAATTGCTGGGAACAGACGCAAGTGCTATTTGCTCTGTGTATGGCAATGACAGCGCAATAGAGACTTTTTTTACCAGAAAACAACTCTTGATCGTAGGAACACAAACTGCATGTGATTCAATGCCATTTAGGACTGGGAAACAAATGCTAGTTCGCATTACAAGAAACACTCTCTGCTTTTTAGAAAAGAGCACTCTTCTACTCTACTGTGTTTCCTATGGGGTCCAAACAGTGAGCTTGCTCAGAACAAAAGAACTGGGCTTCCTACACACATCGACCATATCTAGTTCAACTCTGCTTAGAAAACTGACAAGAACAGTAGCTCCTCTTCAGTCCAATACACTGTACTTGCGGGGAAGAGACGCGAGTGCTATTTGCACTGTGTATGGCAATTGGAGCACAATAGTGACTCGTCTTACCAGAAAACAACTCTTGCTCGTAGGACAAAAAACTGCATGTGACTCAACTCCATTTAGGTCTGGGAAACAAACGTTAGCTCACCTTACAAGAAACACACTCTGCTTTTGAGAAAAGAGCACTCTTCTACTCTACTGTGTTTCCTATGGGGTCCGAACAGTGAGCTTTCTCAGAACAAAAGAACTGTGCTTCCTACACACACAGCCATATCTAGTTCAATTCTGCTTAGGAACCTGACAAGAACAGTAGCTCCTCTTCAGTCCAATACACTGTACTGCTGGGAACAGAAGCCAGTGCTCTTTGTCCTGTGTATTGCAATGGCAGCACAATAGTGACTATTCTTATCATAAAACAACTCTTGCTCGTAGGACCAGAAACTGCATGTGATTCAACTCCATTTAGGACTTGGAAACAAACGCTAGCTCACCTTACAAGAAACACAATCTGTTTTAGAGAAAAGAGCACTCTTCTACTCTTCTGTGTTTCCCAAAGGTCCAAACAGTGAGCTTGCTCAGAACAAAGAACTGTGCTTCCTACACACATGGACCATATCTAGTTCAACTCTGCTTAGGAAACTGACAAGAACAGTAGCTCCTCTTCAGTCCGATACACTGTACTTGCTGGGAACAGACGCGAGTGCTATTTGCACTGTGTATGTCAAAGGGAGCACAATAGTGACTTTCCTTACCAGAAAACAACTCTTGCTCATAGGACCAGAAACTGCATGTGATTCAACTCCATTTAGGACTGGGAAAAAAATGGTAGCTTGCCTTACAAAAAACACACTCAGCTTTTGAGAAAAGAGCACTCTTCTACTGTACTGTGTTTCCTATGGGGTCCGAACAGTGAGCTTGCTCAGAACAAAAGAACTGTGCTTCTTACACACATCGACCATATCTAGTTCAACTCTGCTTAGGAAACTGACAAGAACAGTAGCTCCTATTCAGTCCAATACACTGTACATGCTGGGAACAGACGCGAGTGCTATTTGCACTGTGTATGGCATTTGGAGCACAATAGTGACTCTTCTTACCAGAAAACAACTCTTGCTCATAGGACCAAAAACTGCATGTGACTCAAATCCATTTAGGACTGGGAAACAAACGCGAGCTTGCCTTACAAGAAACATACTCTGCTTTATAGAGAAGAGGCATCTTCTACTCTACTGTGTTTCCTATAGGGCCAGAACAGTGAGCTTGCTCAGAACAAAAGAACTGTGCTTTCTACACACACGGTCCTTATCTAGTTCAACTCTGCTTAGGAAACTGACAAGAACAGTAGCTCCTCTTCAGTCCGATACACTGTACTTGCTGGGAACAGACACGAGTGCTATTTGCACTGTGTATGGCAATGGGAGCGCAATAGTTACTTTCCTTACCAGAAAACAACTCTTGCTCGTAGGACCAGAAATTGCATGTGATTCAACTCCATTTAGGACTGGGAAACAAATGCTAGCTCGCCTTACAAGAAACACACTCTGCTTTTGAGAAAAGAGCACTCTTCTACTCTACTGTGTTTCCCTGGGGTCCGAAAGTGAACTTGCTCAGAACAAAAGCACTGTGCTTCCTACACACACGGACATATCTAGTTCAATTCTGCTTAGGAACCTGACAAGAACAGTAGATCCTCTTCAGTCCAATACACTGTACTTGCTGGGAACAGACGCCAGTGCTATTTGTCCTGTGTATGGCAATGGCAGCGCAATAGTGACTATTCTTACCATAAAACAACTCTTGCTCGTAGAACCAGAAACTGCATGTGATTCCACTCCATTTAGGACTGGGAAACAAACGCTAGCTCGCCTTACAAGAAACACACTCTGCTTTTGAGAAAAGAGCACTCTTCTACTCTATGGTGTTTCCTATGGGGTCCAAACAGTGAGCTTGCTCAGAACAAAAGAACTGTGCTTCCTACACACATGGACCATATCTAGTTCAACTCTGCTTAGGAAACTGACAAGAGCAGCAGCTCCTCTTCAGTTCAATACACTGTACTTGCTGGGAACAGACGCGAGTGCTATTTGCACTGTGTATGGCATTTGGAGCACAATAGTGACTCTTCTTACCAGAAAACAACTCTTGCTCGTAGGACCAAAAACTGTCTGTGACTCAACTCCATTTAGGACTGGGAAACAAACGCGAGCTCGCCTTACAAGAAACACACTCTGCTTTAGAGAAAAGAGCACTCTTCTACTCTACTGTGTTTCCTATAGGGCCAGAAGCGTGAGCTTGCTCAGAACAAAAGAACTGTGCTTCCTGCACACGGGCCATATCTAGTTCAACTCTGCTTAGGAAACTGACAAGAACAGTAGCTCCTCTTCAGTCCGATACACTGTACTTGCTGGGAACAGAAGCGAGTGCTATTGCACTATGTATGGCAATGGGAGCGCAATAGTGACTTTCCTTACCAGAGAACAACTCTTGCTCGTAGGACCAGAAACTGCATGTGATTCAACTCCATTTAGGAATGGGAAACAAATGCTAGCTCGCCTTACATGAAACACTCTCTGCTTTTGAGAAAAGAGCACTCTTCTACTCTACTGTGTTTCCTATGGGGTCCAAACAGTGAGCTTGCTCAGAACAAAGAACTGTGCTTCCTACACACATCGACCACATCTAGTTCAACTCTGCTTAGGAAACTGACAAGAACAGTAGGTCCTCTTCAGTCCGATACACTGTACTTGCTGGGAACAGACGGGAGTGCTATTTGCACTGTGTATGGCAAAGGGAGCGTAATAGTGACTTTCCTTACCAGAAAACAACTCTTGCTCGTAGGACCAGAAACTGCAAGTGATTCAACTCCATTTAGGACTGGGAAAAAAATGATAGCTTGCCTTACAAAAAACACACTCTGCTTTTGAGAAAAGAGCACTCTTCTACTGTACTGTGTTTCCTATGGGGTCCGAACAGTGAACTTGCTCAGAACAAAAGAACTGTGCTTCCTACACAAACGGCCATATCTAGTTCAATTCTGCTTAGGAACCTGACAAGAACAGTAGCTCCTATTCAGTCCAATACACTGTACTTGCTGGGAAAAGACGCGAGTGCTATTTGCCCTGTGTATGGCAATGGGAGCGCAATAGTGACTTTCCTTACCAGAAAACAACTCTTGTTCGTAGGACCAGAAACTGCATGTGATTCAACTCCGTTTAGCACTGGGAAACAAATGCTAGCTCGCCTTACATGAAACACTCTCTGCTTTTGAGAAAAGAGCACTCTTCTTCTCTACTGTGTTTCCTATTGGGTCCAAACAGTGAGCTTGCTCAGAACAAAGAACTGTGCTTCCTACACACATGGACCATATCTAATTCAACTCTGCTTAGGAAACTGACAAGAACAGTAGCTCCTCTTCAGTCCGATACACTGTACTTGCTGGGAACATACGCGAGTGCTATTTGCACTGTGTATGGCAAAGGGAGCGCAATAGTGACTTTCCTTACCAGAAAACAACTCTTGCTCGTAGGACCACACACTGCATGTGATTCAACGCCATTTAGGACTGGGATACAAATGCTAGCTCGCCTTACAAGAAACACGCTCTGCTTCTGAGAAAAGAGCACTCTTCTACTCTACTGTGTTTCCTATGGGGTCCAAACAGTGAGCTTGCTCAGAACAAAAGAACTGTGCTTCCTACACACATCGACCATATCTAGTTCAACTCTGCTTAGGAAACTGACAAGAACAGTAGCTCCTCTTCAGTCCAATACACTGTACTTGCGGGCAAGATTTGCGAGTGCTATTTGCACTGTGTATGGCAATTGGAGCACAATAGTGACTCGTCTTACCAGAAAACAACTCTTGCTCGTAGGACAAAAAACTGCATGTGACTCAACTCCATTTGGTCTGGGAAACAAACGCTAGCTCGCCTTACAAGAAACACACACTGCTTTAGAGAAAAGAGCACTATTCTAATCTACTGTGTTTCCTATGGAGTCCGAACAGTGAGCTTTCTCAGAACAAAAGAACTGTGCTTCCTACACACAAAGCCATATCTAGTTCAATTCTGCTTAGGAACCTGACAAGAACAGTAGCTCCTCTTCAGTCCAATACACTGTACTGCTGGGAACAGACTCCAGTGCTATTTGTCCTGTGTATGACATTGCAGCGCAATAGTGACTATTCTTATCATAAAACAACTCTTGCTCGTAGGACCAGAAACTGCATGTGATTCAACTCCATTTAGGACTGGGAAACAAATGCTAGCTCGCCTTACATGAAACACTCTCTGCTTTTGAGAAAAGAGCACTCTTCTACTCTACTGTGTTTCCTATGGGGTCCAAACAGTGAGCTTGCTCAGAACAAAGAACTGTGCTTCCTACACACATCGACCATATCTAGTTCAACTCTGCTTATGAAACTGACAAGAACAGTAGCTCCTCTTCAGTCCGATACACTGTACTTGCTGGGAACAGACGCGAGTGCTATTTGCACTGTGTATGGCAAAGGGAGCCTAATAGTGACTTTCCTTACCAGAAAACAACTCTTGCTCGTAGGACCAGAAACTGCAAGTGATTCAACTCCATTTAGGACTGGGAAAAAAATGATAGCTTGCCTTACAAAAAACACACTCTGCTTTTGAGAAAAGAGCACTCTTCTACTGTACTGTGTTTCCTATGGGGTCCGAACAGTGAGCTTGCTCAGAACAAAAGAACTGTGCTTCCTACACAAACGGCCATATCTAGTTCAATTCTGCTTAGGAACCTGACAAGAACAGTAGCTCCTATTCAGTCCAATACACTGTACTTGCTGGGAAAAGACGCGAGTGCTATTTGCCCTGTGTATGGCAATGGGAGCGCAATAGTGACTTTCCTTACCAGAAAACAACTCTTGTTTGTAGGACCAGAAACTGCATGTGATTCAACTCCGTTTAGGACTGGGAAACAAATGCTAGCTCGCCTTACATGAAACACTCTCTGCTTTTGAGAAAAGAGCACTCTTCTTCTCTACTGTGTTTCCTATTGGGTCCAAACAGTGAGCTTGCTCAGAACAAAGAACTGTGCTTCCTACACACATGGACCATATCTAGTTCAACTCTGCTTAGGAAACTGACAAGAACAGTAGCTCCTCTTCAGTCCGATACACTGTACTTGCTGGGAACACACGCGAGTGCTAATTGCACTGTGTATGGCAAAGGGAGCACAATAGTGACTTTCCTTACCAGAAAACAACTCTTGCTCGTAGGACCACACACTGCATGTGATTCAACGCCATTTAGGACTGGGAAACAAAGGCTAGCTTGCCTTACAAGAAACACGCTCTGCTTCTGAGAAAAGAGCACTCTTCTACTCTACTGTGTTTCCTATAGGGTCCAAACAGTGAGCTTGCTCAGAACAAAAGAACTGTGCTTCCTACACACATCGACCATATCTAGTTCAACTATGCTTAGGAAACTGACAAGAACAGTAGCTCCTCTAGAGTCCAATAAACTGTACTTGCGGGCAAGATATGCGAGTGCTTTTTGCACTGTGTATGCAATTGGAGCACAATAGTGACTCGTCTTACCAGAAAACAACTCTTGCTCGTAGGACAAAAAACTGCATGTGACTCAACTCCATTTGGTCTGGGAAACAAACGCTAGCTCGCCTTACAAGAAACACACACTGCTTTAGAGAAAAGAGCACTATTCTAATCTACTGTGTTTCCTATGGTGTCTGAACAGTGAGCTTTCTCAGAACAAAAGAACTGTGCTTCCTACACACACAGCCATATCTAGTTCAATTCTGCTTAGGAACCTGACAAGAACAGTAACTCCTCTTCAGTCCAATACACTGTACTGCTGGGAACAGACTCCAGTGCTATTTGTCCTGTGTATGACATTGCAGCGCAATAGTGACTATTCTTATCATAAAACAACTCTTGCTCGTAGGACCAGAAACTGCATGTGATTCAACTCCATTTAGGACTGGGAAACAAACGCTAGCTCGCCTTACAAGAAACACAATCTGCTTTAGAGAAAAGAGCACTCTTCTACTCTACTGTGTTTCCTATAGGGCCAGAACAGTGAGCTTGCTCAGAACAAAAGAACTGTGCTTCCTACACACGGGCCATATCTAGTTCAACTCTGCTTAGGAAACTGACAAGAACAGTAGCTCCTCTTCAGTCCGATACACTGTACTTGCTGGGAACAGACGCGAGTGCTATTTGCACTGTGTATGGCAATGGGAGCGCAATAGTGACTTTCCTTACCAGAAAACAACTCTTGCTCATAGGACCAGAAACTGCATGTGATTCAACTCCGTTTAGCACTGGGAAACAAATGCTAGCTCGCCTTACATGAAACACTCTCTGGTTTTGAGAAAAGAGCACTCTTCTACTCTACTGTGTTTCCTATGGTGTCCAAACAGTTAGCTTGCTCAGAACAAAGAACTGTGCTTCTTACACACATGGACCATATATAGTTCAACTCTGCTTAGGAAACTGACAAGAACAGTAGTTCCTCTTCAGTCCGATACACTGTACTTGCCTGGAACAGACGCGAGTGCTATTTGCACTGTGTATGGCAATGGGAGCACAATTGACTTTCCTTACCAGAAAACAACTCTTGTTCGTAGGACCAGAAACTGCATGTGATTCAACTCCATTTAGGACTAGGAAACAAACGCTAGCTCGCCTTAGAAGAAAGACACTCTGCTTTTGAGAAAAGAGCACTCTTCTACTCTACTGTGTTTTCTATAGGGCTAGAACAGTGAGCTTGCTCAGAACATAAGAACTATGCTTTCTACACACACGGTCCTTATCTAGTTCAACTCTGCTTAGGAAACTGACAAGAACAGTAGCTCCTCTTCAGTCTGATACACTGTACTTGCTGGGAACAGACGCGAGTGCTATTTGCACTGTGTATGGCATTTGGAGCGCAATAGTGACTCTTCTTACCAGAAAACAACTCTTGCTCGTAGGACCAAAAACTGTCTGTGACTCAACTCCATTTAGGACTGGGAAACAAACGTGAGCGCGCCTTACAAGAAACACACTCTGCTTTAGAGAAAAGAGCACTCTTCTACTCTACTGTGTTTCCTATAGGGCTAGAACAGTGAGCTTGCTCAGAACAAAAGAACTGTGCTTCCTACACACATGGACCATATCTAGTTCAACTCTGCTTAGGAAACTGACAAGAACAGTAGCTCCTCTTCAGTCCGATACACTGTTCTTGCTGAGAACAGACGCGAGTGCTATTTGAACTGTGAGTCGCAATTGGAGCACAATAGTGACTCGTCTTACCAGAAAACAACTCTTGCTTATAGGACAAAAAACTGCATGTGACTCAACTCCATTTACGACTATGAAACAAACTCTAACTCGCCTTAGAAGAAACACACTCTGCTTTTGAGAAAAGAGCACTCTTCTACTCTACTGTGTTTCCTATAGGGCCAGATCAGTGAGCTTGCTCAGAAAAAATGAACTGTGCTTCCTAGACTCACGGGCCATATCTAGTTCAACTCTGCTTAGGAAACTGAGAAGAACAGTAGCTCCTCTTCAGTCCAATACACTGTAATTGCTGGGAACAGATGCCAGTGCAATTTGCACTGTGTTTGGCAATGGGAGCGCAATAGTGACTTTCCTTACCAGAAAACAACTCTTGCTCATAGGACCAGAAACTGCATGTGATTCAACTCCATTTAGGACTGGGAAACAAACGCTAGCTCGCCTTACAAGAAACACACTCTGCTTTAGAGAAAAGAGCACTCTTCTACTCTACTGTGTTTCCTTGGCATCCAAACAGTGAGCTTGCTCAGAACAAAAGTACTGTGCTTCCTACACACAAGGACCATATGTAGTTCAACTCTGCTTAGGAAACTGACAAGAACAGTAGCTCCTATTCAGTCCAATACACTGTACTTGCTGGGAAAAGACGCGAGTGCTATTTGCACTGTGTATGGCAATGGGAGCGCAATAGTGACTTTCTTTACCAGAAAACAACTCTTGTTCGTAGGACCAGAAACTGCATGTGATTCAACTCCATTTAGGACTAGGAAAAAAACGCAAGCTCGCCTTACAAGAACCACACTCTGCTTTTGAGAAAAGAGCACTCATCTACTCTACTGTGTTTCCTATAGGGCCAGAACAGTGAGCTTGCTCAGAACATAAGAACTGTGCTTTCTACATACACGGTCCTTATCTAGTTCAACTCTGCTTAGGAAACTGAGAAGAACAGTAGCTCCTCTTCAGTCCGATACACTTTACTTGCTGGGAACAGACACGAGTGCTATTTGCACTGTGTATGGCAATGGGAGCGCAATAGTTACTTTCCTTCCAGAAAACAACTCTTGTTCGTAGGACCAGAAACTGCATGTGATTCAACTCCATTTAGGACTAGGAAAAAAACGCAAGCTCGCCTTACAAGAACCACACTCTGCTTTTGAGAAAAGAGCACTCATCTACTCTACTGTGTTTCCTATAGGGCCAGAACAGTGAGCTTGCTCAGAACATAAGAACTGTGCTTTCTACATACACGGTCCTTATCTATTTCAACTCTGCTTAGGAAACTGACAAGAACAGTAGCTCCTCTTCAGTCCGATACACTTTACTTGCTGGGAACAGACACGAGTGCTATTTGCACTGTGTATGGCAATGGGAGCGCAATAGTTACTTTCCTTACCAGAAAACAACTCTTGCTCATAGGACCAGAAATTGCATGTGATTCAACTCCATTTAGGACTGGGAAACAAATGCTAGCTCGCCTTACAAGAAACACACTCTGCTTTTGAGAAAAGAGCACTCTTCTACTCTACTGTGTTTCCCTGGGGTCCGAAAGTGAACTTGCTCAGAACAAAAGCACTGTGCTTCCTACACACACGGACATATCTAGTTCAATTCTGCTTAGGAACCTGACAAGAACAGTAGATCCTCTTCAGTCCAATACACTGTACTTGCTGGGAACAGACGCCAGTGCTATTTGTCCTGTGTATGGCAATGGCAGCGCAATAGTGACTATTCTTACCATAAAACAACTCTTGCTCGTAGAACCAGAAACTGCATGTGATTCCACTCCATTTAGGACTGGGAAACAAACGCTAGCTCGCCTTACAAGAAACACACTCTGCTTTTGAGAAAAGAGCACTCTTCTACTCTATGGTGTTTCCTATGGGGTCCAAACAGTGAGCTTGCTCAGAACAAAAGAACTGTGCTTCCTACACACATGGACCATATCTAGTTCAACTCTGCTTAGGAAACTGACAAGAGCAGCAGCTCCTCTTCAGTTCAATACACTGTACTTGCTGGGAACAGACGCGAGTGCTATTTGCACTGTGTATGGCATTTGGAGCGCAATAGTGACTCTTCTTACCAGAAAACAACTCTTGCTCGTAGGACCAAAAACTGTCTGTGACTCAACTCCATTTAGGACTGGGAAAAAAACGCGAGCTCGCCTTACAGGAAACACACTCTGCTTTAGAGAAAAGAGCACTCTTCTACTCTACTGTGTTTCCTATAGGGCCAGAACCGTGAGCTTGCTCAGAACAAAAGAACTGTGCTTCCTAAACACACGGGCCATATCTAGTTCAACTCTGCTTAGGAAACTGACAAGAACAGTAGCTCCTCTTCAGTCCGATACACTGTACTTGCTGGGAACAGAAGCGAGTGCTATTTGCACTATGTATGGCAATGGGAGCGCAATAGTGACTTTCCTTACCAGAGAACAACTCTTGCTCGTAGGACCAGAAACTGCATGTGATTCAACTCCATTTAGGACTGGAAAACAAATGCTAGCTCGCCTTACATGAAACACTCTCTGCTTTTGAGAAAAGAGCACTCTTCTACTCTACTGTGTTTCCTATGGGGTCCAAACAGTGAGCTTGCTCAGAACAAAGAACTGTGCTTCCTACACACATCGACCACATCTAGTTCAACTCTGCTTAGGAAACTGACAAGAACAGTAGCTCCTCTTCAGTCCGATACACTGTACTTGCTGGGAACAGACGCGAGTGCTATTTGCACTGTGTATGGCAAAGGGAGCGTAATAGTGACTTTCCTTACCAGAAAACAACTCTTGCTCGTAGGACCAGAAACTGCAAGTGATTCAACTCCATTTAGGACTGGGAAAAAAATGATAGCTTGCCTTACAAAAAACACACTCTGCTTTTGAGAAAAGAGCACTCTTCTACTGTACTGTGTTTCCTATGGGGTCCGAACAGTGAACTTGCTCAGAACAAAAGAACTGTGCTTCCTACACAAACGGCCATATCTAGTTCAATTCTGCTTAGGAACCTGACAAGAACAGTAGCTCCTATTCAGTCCAATACACTGTACTTGCTGGGAAAAGACGCGAGTGCTATTTGCCCTGTGTATGGCAATGGGAGCGCAATAGTGACTTTCCTTACCAGAAAACAACTCTTGTTCGTAGGACCAGAAACTGCATGTGATTCAACTCCGTTTAGCACTGGGAAACAAATGCTAGCTCGCCTTACATGAAACACTCTCTGCTTTTGAGAAAAGAGCACTCTTCTTCTCTACTGTGTTTCCTATTGGGTCCAAACAGTGAGCTTGCTCAGAACAAAGAACTGTGCTTCCTACACACATGGACCATATCTAGTTCAACTCTGCTTAGGAAACTGACAAGAACAGTAGCTCCTCTTCAGTCCGATACACTGTACTTGCTGGGAACATACGCGAGTGCTATTTGCACTGTGTATGGCAAAGGGAGCGCAATAGTGACTTTCCTTACCAGAAAACAACTCTTGCTCGTAGGACCACACACTGCATGTGATTCAACGCCATTTAGGACTGGGAAACAAATGCTAGCTCGCCTTACAAGAAACACGCTCTGCTTCTGAGAAAAGAGCACTCTACTACTCTACTGTTTTTCCTATGGGGTCCAAACAGTGAGCTTGCTCAGAACAAAAGAACTGTGCTTCCTACACACATCGACCATATCTAGTTCAACTCTGCTTAGGAAACTGACAAGAACAGTAGCTCCTCTTCAGTCCAATACACTGTACTTGCGGGCAAGATATGCGAGTGCTATTTGCACTGTGTATGGCAATTGGAGCACAATAGTGACTCGTCTTACCAGAAAACAACTCTTGCTCGTAGGACAAAAAACTGCATGTGACTCAACTCCATTTGGTCTGGGAAACAAACGCTAGCTCGCCTTACAAGAAACACACACTGCTTTAGAGAAAAGAGCACTATTCTAATCTACTGTGTTTCCTATGGGGTCCGAACAGTGAGCTTTCTCAGAACAAAAGAACTGTGCTTCCTACACACAAAGCCATATCTAGTTCAATTCTGCTTAGGAACCTGACAAGAACAGTAGCTCCTCTTCAGTCCAATACACTGTACTGCTGGGAACAGACTCCAGTGCTATTTGTCCTGTGTATGACATTGCAGCGCAATAGTGACTATTCTTATCATAAAACAACTCTTGCTCGTAGGACCAGAAACTGCATGTGATTCAACTCCATTTAGGACTGGGAAACAAATGCTAGCTCGCCTTACATGAAACACTCTCTGCTTTTGAGAAAAGAGCACTCTTCTACTCTACTGTGTTTCCTATGGGGTCCAAACAGTGAGCTTGCTCAGAACAAAGAACTGTGCTTCCTACACACATCGACCATATCTAGTTCAACTCTGCTTATGAAACTGACAAGAACAGTAGCTCCTCTTCAGTCCGATACACTGTACTTGCTGGGAACAGACGCGAGTGCTATTTGCACTGTGTATGGCAAAGGGAGCGCAATAGTGACTTTCCTTACCAGAAAACAACTCTTGCTCGTAGGACCAGAAACTGCAAGTGATTCAACTCCATTTAGGACTGGGAAACAAATGCTAGCTCGTCTTACATGAAACACTCTCTGGTTTTGAGAAAAGAGCACTCTTCTACTCTACTGTGTTTTCTATAGGGCTAGAACAGTGAGCTTGCTCAGAACATAAGAACTATGCTTTCTACACACACGGTCCTTATCTAGTTCAACTCTGCTTAGGAAACTGACAAGAACAGTAGCTCCTCTTCAGTCTGATACACTGTACTTGCTGGGAACAGACGCGAGTGCTATTTGCACTGTGTATGGCATTTGGAGCGCAATAGTGACTCTTCTTACCAGAAAACAACTCTTGCTCGTAGGACCAAAAACTGTCTGTGACTCAACTCCATTTAGGACTGGGAAACAAACGTGAGCGCGCCTTACAAGAAACACACTCTGCTTTAGAGAAAAGAGCACTCTTCTACTCTACTGTGTTTCCTATAGGGCTAGAACAGTGAGCTTGCTCAGAACAAAAGAACTGTGCTTCCTACACACATGGACCATATCTAGTTCAACTCTGCTTAGGAAACTGACAAGAACAGTAGCTCCTCTTCAGTCCGATACACTGTTCTTGCTGAGAACAGACGCGAGTGCTATTTGAACTGTGAGTCGCAATTGGAGCACAATAGTGACTCGTCTTACCAGAAAACAACTCTTGCTTGTAGGACAAAAAACTGCATGTGACTCAACTCCATTTACGACTATGAAACAAACTCTAACTCGCCTTAGAAGAAACACACTCTGCTTTTGAGAAAAGAGCACTCTTCTACTCTACTGTGTTTCCTATAGGGCCAGAACAGTGAGCTTGCTCAGAAAAAATGAACTGTGCTTCCTAGACTCACGGGCCATATCTAGTTCAACTCTGCTTAGGAAACTGAGAAGAACAGTAGCTCCTCTTCAGTCCAATACACTGTAATTGCTGGGAACAGATGCCAGTGCAATTTGCACTGTGTTTGGCAATGGGAGCGCAATAGTGACTTTCCTTACCAGAAAACAACTCTTGCTCATAGGACCAGAAACTGCATGTGATTCAACTCCATTTAGGACTGGGAAACAAACGCTAGCTCGCCTTACAAGAAACACACTCTGCTTTAGAGAAAAGAGCACTCTTCTACTCTACTGTGTTTCCTTGGCATCCAAACAGTGAGCTTGCTCAGAACAAAAGTACTGTGCTTCCTACACACAAGGACCATATGTAGTTCAACTCTGCTTAGGAAACTGACAAGAACAGTAGCTCCTATTCAGTCCAATACACTGTACTTGCTGGGAAAAGACGCGAGTGCTATTTGCACTGTGTATGGCAATGGGAGCACAATAGTGACTTTCTTTACCAGAAAACAACTCTTGTTCGTAGGACCAGAAACTGCATGTGATTCAACTCCATTTAGGACTAGGAAAAAAACGCAAGCTCGCCTTACAAGAACCACACTCTGCTTTTGAGAAAAGAGCACTCATCTACTCTACTGTGTTTCCTATAGGGCCAGAACAGTGAGCTTGCTCAGAACATAAGAACTGTGCTTTCTACATACACGGTCCTTATCTAGTTCAACTCTGCTTAGGAAACTGAGAAGAACAGTAGCTCCTCTTCAGTCCGATACACTTTACTTGCTGGGAACAGACACGAGTGCTATTTGCACTGTGTATGGCAATGGGAGCGCAATAGTTACTTTCCTTCCAGAAAACAACTCTTGTTCGTAGGACCAGAAACTGCATGTGATTCAACTCCATTTAGGACTAGGAAAAAAACGCAAGCTCGCCTTACAAGAACCACACTCTGCTTTTGAGAAAAGAGCACTCATCTACTCTACTGTGTTTCCTATAGGGCCAGAACAGTGAGCTTGCTCAGAACATAAGAACTGTGCTTTCTACATACACGGTCCTTATCTATTTCAACTCTGCTTAGGAAACTGACAAGAACAGTAGCTCCTCTTCAGTCCGATACACTTTACTTGCTGGGAACAGACACGAGTGCTATTTGCACTGTGTATGGCAATGGGAGCGCAATAGTTACTTTCCTTACCAGAAAACAACTCTTGCTCATAGGACCAGAAATTGCATGTGATTCAACTCCATTTAGGACTGGGAAACAAATGCTAGCTCGCCTTACAAGAAACACACTCTGCTTTTGAGAAAAGAGCACTCTTCTACTCTACTGTGTTTCCCTGGGGTCCGAAAGTGAACTTGCTCAGAACAAAAGCACTGTGCTTCCTACACACACGGACATATCTAGTTCAATTCTGCTTAGGAACCTGACAAGAACAGTAGATCCTCTTCAGTCCAATACACTGTACTTGCTGGGAACAGACGCCAGTGCTATTTGTCCTGTGTATGGCAATGGCAGCGCAATAGTGACTATTCTTACCATAAAACAACTCTTGCTCGTAGAACCAGAAACTGCATGTGATTCCACTCCATTTAGGACTGGGAAACAAACGCTAGCTCGCCTTACAAGAAACACACTCTGCTTTTGAGAAAAGAGCACTCTTCTACTCTATGGTGTTTCCTATGGGGTCCAAACAGTGAGCTTGCTCAGAACAAAAGAACTGTGCTTCCTACACACATGGACCATATCTAGTTCAACTCTGTTTAGGAAACTGACAAGAGCAGCAGCTCCTCTTCAGTTCAATACACTGTACTTGCTGGGAACAGACGCGAGTGCTATTTGCACTGTGTATGGCATTTGAAGCGCAATAGTGACTCTTCTTACCAGAAAACAACTCTTGCTCGTAGGACCAAAAACTGTCTGTGACTCAACTCCATTTAGGACTGGGAAACAAACGCGAGCTCGCCTTACAGGAAACACACTCTGCTTTAGAGAAAAGAGCACTCTTCTACTCTACTGTGTTTCCTATAGGGCCAGAACCGTGAGCTTGCTCAGAACAAAAGAACTGTGCTTCCTAAACACACGGGCCATATCTAGTTCAACTCTGCTTAGGAAACTGACAAGAACAGTAGCTCCTCTTCAGTCCGATACACTGTACTTGCTGGGAACAGAAGCGAGTGCTATTTGCACTATGTATGGCAATGGGAGCGCAATAGTGACTTTCCTTACCAGAGAACAACTCTTGCTCGTAGGACCAGAAACTGCATGTGATTCAACTCCATTTAGGACTGGGAAAAAAATGCTAGCTCGCCTTACATGAAACACTCTCTGCTTTTGAGAAAAGAGCACTCTTCTACTCTACTGTGTTTCCTATGGGGTCCAAACAGTGAGCTTGCTCAGAACAAAGAACTGTGCTTCCTACACACATCGACCACATCTAGTTCAACTCTGCTTAGGAAACTGACAAGAACAGTAGCTCCTCTTCAGTCCGATACACTGTACTTGCTGGGAACAGACGCGAGTGCTATTTGCACTGTGTATGGCAAAGGGAGCGTAATAGTGACTTTCCTTACCAGAAAACAACTCTTGCTCGTAGGACCAGAAACTGCAAGTGATTCAACTCCATTTAGGACTGGGAAAAAAATGATAGCTTGCCTTACAAAAAACACACTCTGCTTTTGAGAAAAGAGCACTCTTCTACTGTACTGTGTTTCCTATGGGGTCCGAACAGTGAACTTGCTCAGAA